>NW_026927867.1:242500-313977 GCF_032062105.1 Saccostrea cuccullata
TATATGTTACTTTATTGTTCTCATATTCTGCCTTCTTGCTTATTCTTTGGTACTGTGTTAATTATATGTCACTTTATTGTTCTTAAATTCTGTCATCTTGCTTATTCTTTAGTATTATTGCAATTATATGTCACTTCATTGCTTTCGTATTCGTGCTTCTTACATTTAATTTTAAACTTCTTTCATTCTTTATTTCATGTTTATATCTAAGTTGCTTTGTTCTTGTAAATTCCTTCTTCTTTCTTTTACATTGATACATAGTTTTAAACACATTACTATCATTATCTGAATTAAAACCGTAAATTCTTTCATGCAATCCATGAAGCACTTTCAACGAAGACGAATCAAGTAGTACGAATTTGATGCCGCATTATGACGCCAGATGGCATGGTATTCGCTACAATTGCTGCTCCCGAAGAGACAACCTTCACCTTCAGAAATGCGAAACTAACCCTTTAAATATGGCGGCGAGGTATGTACGGTGGTGACTAGATGTCCAAGAGCTTAATAAAACAGTTTATTATACTTCTGTTAAGATTTTTCCTAATTAAAGTAAAAAGGTAAAATAACTTTTATACATAGTCTGAAAATTTTCACGCACAGAGAGCTATCTTTATACCTGGGTATTTTTTGCTACCCACCCTTGGCCCTGGAAAATTTTCATGCAATTTTTTTAGGCTAATTTTTGGTTTTCAGCGATAAATCTTTAGTCTGGTGATGTCTAGCTTCAGATCTGAAACGTTATGGTTTTATATAATTTTAGTCTCTAGGTTTAACCATAACGCTACATATCCCGTGAAATATGCAGAAAACGTGCAATTAATGGCGCATTTTAAATTTTGCGCATTTTGTGGGAGAATATCTCCATTTACTAACATTGGTCAATTAACTACCTTTCACTCCCTAATTCTTGACACATTCTGTAGCCAATATGTAAATTTTATCCACCTCCCAACCATTTAAATTATAGGCAATAAACTCGCTTGAAAAGAATTTTCAGCAATCAAACAATTTTAATCAGACGAGTTTATCACATTTAGAAACGATTAGAAAGGTTTATGAGATGAAATATAGGCCTACAGATTTGTTAAATAATGTGCCCAAAGTTAGGGAGTGAAAGTAGTTAATTGACCAATGCTGGAAAGTGGAAAAATTCTCCCCCAAAGTGTGCAAAAAATACACTACGGGATCTGTAGATCCACAGCTCATTCTTGCAGTATTACAAATCCAACCTTTAGATATTATAATATACATCAGTATAATTATAAGCTTATCCACTGGTTGTGAGTGGGAAAGCTCTTTCATCAAACCTTTAACAGGAATTATTCCCCTCGGACAAGTCCTCGAGGTACATTTCCTTGTCGCGGGTTTGATTGATTGATTGTATGTTGTTTAACGTCCCTCTTGAGAATTTTTCACTCATATGGAAATGCCGCCACTTGTTGGTGGAGGGCTACAAATTTTGTCCTATGCTCGGCACTCGGGGCCTTTGAGCAGTGAGGGATTTTTTTCGTGCTAGCACCTACTGCGACATGGGACCTCGGTTTATGCGGTCTCATCAGAAGGACCGGTCTCCACGTCCCACAGTGGGAGTCGTAAGGATTGACTCCTTACTTCGCGACTCGAGAGCATACGCTTTTACCACTGCATCACGCGGGCGATGTTGCGGGTTTGATAAGAGACCTATTCCACTCACAACTTTCATTTTGAATACTTTAAACCTGCTAACAGTAATGTACAAAATATTTTGCTTTGGATTATGGACAGATCAGTTGATGTTCCCGCCAGCAGGTGTCTCGGCGGCTGATCACTTCAGCTCGCCATCACCAGGGAGCACCAAGAGACGACTATTAAGTGTCCTGACCAAGCCCCTCAATACACCACTGCCTGTACCAGTGTCCTCAGAGAATACTCCTACAGAAAAAAGCACTAGTACAGGGACCAAGACCACACAGATTATAGCCTTTCAGCAGGCTCTGACAAATGATGGCAGACAGGTACGGGGCAAAATTTACAATCCAAGTAGACTCCTAAAGAGATTATTCACTTTACAGTTTTTAGAAATTGTCCTTTTCTTAGCTCACCTAAGACAAAGGCTCAAGTGAGCTTTTCTGGTCAAAATTTGTCCATTGTCTGTTTTTGTCCTTGTCATTATAAACTTTTCACATTTTCATCTTTTTCTCAGAAACCACTGGGGACCAATTTCAACCAAACTTGCTACAAAGTATCCTTGGGTAAAGAGAATTTAAGTTTAATCAAATGAAGGGCCACACCCTCTTCCAAGGGGAGATAATTATAAATTAGTGAAAAATTAATGGCATTCTTAAAAAAAATCTTCTCAAGAACCGCAAGGCCAAGAAAGATGAAACTCATGTTGAATTATCCTTAGGTAGTGTACATTCTATTTTTTTCAAATCATGACCCCCAGGGGTAGGGTTGGACCACAATGGCTGATCAAAGTTTTACATAAAAAGATATAGGGAAATCTGTAAAAAATTTTCCTCTCAAGTACTGCAAAGCCTTGATTAGTGATATTTATAATAAGTCATCCTCAAGTAGAGTAGATACAAATTTGTTCAAATTAAGACCTCCTAGTTGAGGACAGTGCCACCATGGCTGATCGAAGTTTTACATAGGAATATAAAGGAAAACTCCCAATAACAGAAAAGCAGTCAACTTTAAATTATTACAAAGTAATATATACAAACTGTTAAAAAAAAACAAACTTTAAAATCTTTCGCAAGAACTTTCTCAAGAAGTAATCTGCAGTATTAATATGGAGGCATTCTCAAGTAGTATTAGAATTCAACCCCCCCCCCCCCCCCCCCCCCACACACACACACTTATCCCCACCCACCCTTTCAGTAAATTTTTCAATTCGGATTTGGTTTGTGCATTTTCCTAGCTCATTTGGGCAATGTGGCCCCTGGGCGTCTTGTTTAGCGTATGACTGTACATGTGGATCACTTTGAAAACGTTAAGACTACAGATCCATGCAAGATGAATTTGAATCAAATTTTGGAAATTGATATGTTACATCTCTACACTTAAAAAAAAAAAAATTTTATGAATTAATGTGAAAAATTTTTCAGATAATGTAATATCACATGTACAACCTTTTCCTTTCCTAAGAAATGAAAATAAAAAACACTTGACTGTTCAGTTATCCAATGAAGTGAGCTCTGTAAATTTCATTTACCTATTTGAGAATTCTTTATAATTTATTATAGATTTTGTCATGGAAATGACCTTGTTACAGACATGAAGGCACTGGTTCGACAAAAAATTATGCACATTGCAGGTTGTGTGGAAAATGGAAGATACCAAAATTTGATACCAAGTATTGAGGATACAATTGAGATGATGATACAGTTATCACAGTTCACAGATATCGAGAACACGTTAAATTTAATGGAGGAGGCACTTCCACATTTAAATGGAATAATCAACTTAGGAGCTGATGAGAGTAGTATAGCTGCATGCCCTGGCCCAGAATTGGAGTATCATGCAAGAGGACGACCAACCTTTAAAATACCACAAGAAACATTAGAGTTTTTTCTTGACAATGGTTTTAAGGTTGCAGAAATTGCAAGGCTAATTGGAGTAAGTAAAAGAACAGTTGAAAGACGCCTTAGTGAAAATGTGTTGAGTGTAAGACAGTCATACAGTCAGATGACGGACGAGGAGCTGGAGGGTGAAGTGAATACAATTGTCACCGAATATCCGCATGTTGGTTACCGAACAGTATCTGCATTTTTACGAAGTAAAGGACACCGTGTTCAAGAAAAGAGAATTCGACATGCCATGCGTAATGTAGATTCATGTGGTGTGCTATTTAGAAGACTCGTTCTTTCGACTAGTCGAATTCAGAGGCGTTCATACAGCGTGACAGCTCCACAAGCTCTTTGGCATATTGATGGGAATCACAAGCTTATTAGGTGAGCAGTATTATTTTCAAGGAAGTTCAATCTATGAATTCCATTTACATTTGTATGTTATTCATGTCATCTTTTATTTGTGATTAGTCGGTAAGAAATAATTCCTTTATAATTAATCTTAGTGCCAGATACCGAAAAAACATTTTGTACATAAACAATGAAGCAAAATCATTGGTTTGCAGTGCTTAGTTTTTTTGCTAGATAAATTTGAATGCGAAACTCATGACAATTTCTCACACTCAAAGAATAGTTGGTTTAAATATGACACCCTAGAATATTGTTGTGCATTACTGCTTTTATCTATAATATGCTATATACATGATATATTTACTTTAAATTTAAGGTGGCGTTTTGTAATTCATGGCGGAATAGATGGTTTCTCAAGGTTACCAGTATTTCTAAAAATCAGCAACAATAATAGAGCAGAAACAGTTCTGAGGGCATTTATTAAAGCAGTGGAAGAATATGGACTTCCTAGAAGGGTACGTTCAGACAAAGGGAGTGAAAACATCTTAGTTGCTGAATATATGTTCCAACAAAGAGGAATCGAGAGTAAGCCCTTCATTGCTGGACGTAGTGTCCACAATCAAAGGTAAAAACATTTGTTTTTACCTAAGAAATAATTTACTATCTAGCTGAACTTTATCTATTATGTAAAGCATAACACTAAGCATGCTAAGTATGGTAAATTAAAACAAATGTATACATGTACAAATCTGCATAATGTTCAAAATATTTTTGTACATTCCAAAATTCACTTTAATAAGTCACTTTTACTCATTTGCATTATTTAATAGCACTATAGTTCCTTTTACAAATGTCCTTGCTAGGATTGAGAGATTGTGGAGAGAACTTTGGGCTGGATTTACAGTGACATATTACCGGCTATTTCATTTCATGGAGGAGCAACACATTTTGGATATTTCTAATGAACTGCACATGCAGGTACTTCATTTTGTTTTTTTACCAAGGATGCAGTTGAGCTTGGAGCGTTTGACTGAAACCTTAAAAAGAAGACCCTTAAGAACAGAGAACAATAGGTCACCATTACAACTTTGGGTCTCTGGACAACACTTGGACCCTGAATATGATATGCAGAATGAGGTACATAAGAAATTGATTAAATTAAGAACTGAAAAATCTGTTTACTCTATGGTTGCTCCCCCCATCCCCAAAGATTTAGAAGTTAATTGACTTTTTTTGATTGAGCATTGAACAAAAATAAGATACGGTACATGTAATTGCCAACCCCAAATACTTAAATCCTATTTGTGTAATGTAAGTTCAATAAGGTCTTGATTGGAAATTATAGTTTCTACATTATGCATGCATAATTGATTGTTATTGTGAAGCAGACTATCTAGAGTGCTTTATAATGACGGAATATTAGGGTATTGATAGAGCTATTAATTATGTCATCCAGAATGAAGTCGACGACGACATATTGAGACTCTACGCATGTTTTTGTTCTACAGACTGTTTCTCTGAGATGGCCGGGACAATCTTCCTGAAACTTTCCTCATAGAAGGATCACTAGTTGTAGTTGTGCTGTATGGTCATTCATTTTCAAAATGGCTACTGTTGCCATGGAAACCTGCAGAAAGTGACAAATTTTGTCCACGAGTGTTCTCTCTGGTCCCTTCAACATTCTTTCTGAAACTTTGTTGAAGTAATGATTAGTATCTGTAATTGTGCTCATTACATAAAAAAATGCAAATTGTCAATAGTTGCCTTGGAAATATAGGAAAAGTGAAAATTCTTTAACTTTGATATTTAAATCAAAGTGCTGAAAGGACTGATGCGAGTTGTTGGTTTCCAAGCTTAGCTAATAATTATTATTTTAGTGACGAAGAAATGAAAGTCTTGTTCAGTACAGGGCAATAGCAATAGCAGACTTTCTAGTTATTTTTACTATTGTAATAGTCACTTATTACCAACTGTAAAATATATGGAATCTTGCTTAGAACATATCGCACTGACATTTAAGCCCCAAAAAACCAAAATTTACTGAAAAAATGTCATCTGGAGCACTATAACACTATGTGGGTTAATATGTGACTGAATCATGTATCAGTAGAAAACGATATATTTAAAAACAGACAAAAGAGCATCTTCGTTAGCCAAGGGTGATGATCCACTCCTCTCTGCTCTGAAAAGAGGAGAGGAGCAGATTGTCACCCTTGGCTAGGGAAGATGACAGAGTTGCATTGTTGATAAGATATAGTTAATCATAAACATTATTTTAACCTTATGGATCTTAATGAAATGGTTTCAATACATGTGCATAGATTTTTTTTCTCCAGGCTGATATGTGCAGTTATGGCATCGATTACTCAGGACCTCCATCTGTCACTTCTGATGTTTGTGTTGAAATTCCCAACACTGAACAACTTTCAGATTTGCATATTTTTCAACTCAACAACATTCTTGATCAAGAGTCAGACTGTTTTGGTGTGGACAAGTTCCAGCAAGCTCTACAAGTTTTGCAGTAAGAGTAGTGATTTTCCTCATGATTGCACTGTTAATAACTTCATTTAGCGACAACTCATTTTCACAAGATACTGTATACAGGGTTATTTTGGCCCCGTCTTATTTTCGCTCTTTTACGTGTAACATGCAAACAAATTTGCCACGTTTTAAATTGCCCAGTCATATTTTTTTGAAAGAAATATTACTGTATTCTTTAAATTTGCCCCGTTTTAAATTCGCCAAAATGAGGGTGGGGCGAAAATAAAACAGGGGTGAAATTTTCCCTGTATACAGTAGTTTTTAGCACATGCGCACATGTGTATATGCTATGCCTACAGTCCAATCCTCATTGTTAAATTTATCATACATTATTGTTTAAATTAGTGGGAGTAGTTAAGTATGATTCTGTACATCAATACTTTTTCACCTTACCACTCACCATTAAAACTGTATATCTTTTGAATAGTGTATCTATATTTTGTAATATTCTGTTATATTAGGCAGTAACACAACAACTGAGGGTTTGTCTCCCCTTGGTGACAAGGTGCGCTGTTCCATCTCTCCCTCCTGTATAGATGTACACTGCTGCCTGAGATCCGACACACTACAGGAAATGTTTGACGCCTACACTTGTAACATGTTATGGCCTGAGTGTAGTTGGGGAGTATATGAAGGACATCACCTGTAACTCTGGCTCAGGTGTCTATTTGGTCTTGTTGGTTCTTGTTTATACAAAGTTAAACTTCACTGTATTGAAAATTGATATTTTGAATACTATGGATTGTCAAATTCATTTGGAAGTTCCAGCCACTTTTTTTTTATTATGTATTTTACTTTCAATATCTCAAATTCTCAGATACATGTATCTCAAAGATTTTTCTATGTCAAATGACTTTGAAATAATAAGATTTTACTATATTTGGTATTATAGTATATGATATTAGAGCTTTAAAATTCCTGAGTAAATGTTAAAAAGAAATTGTTCAATTTGATGTACTTTAAAAATCATATCTTAATCAGACTTTTCTCTGGCGAAGTGGAGGTCAGACAGTAACTACCTCCTGAGACTGAAGGACGAGATAAGGATAGCTGGCTATCTAAAGGAACCAATCTGTGACGGAATGGCTGGACTGTATGCTGGGGTTGTGGTAAATAACTTTTAAACAGCAGTGCAGAAAGTGACTTGTCTTTTATATACTTAATAAACATTCTGAAAATTCTTTAGCATTTTGTTAAGTTTTAACCTACTGTAGTGCGTAATCTTATAACATGCATTAGTCCGAAATCAGTGGAAAATACAGTGTTTCTGTTGATTTTTAAACTGTATGAATAATTTTTGTAGTCTTTTATATTAAACATACATTATATTGAGTATTTCAAATAGAGATTTCTATTTCCAGCCTGAGCATGAAATGTGACCTTGTTAACATATGACCTTACCTGTAACCTGCTGACCTCTTGCACTGGAGTTCAGTGCTATGCATCCTCCTCCACTCTACAGAGAACTTTAGAAGTTTACCTCAACATTGATTTCTGTACCAGCAGTTATTTTGAATATACAGAGTAGGGTAAGTAATTATGTTCCCCAAACGAAGTTGGGGAACATATTGTTTTTACTCTGTTTCTTCTTATTATTATTTTTCTTCTTCTTCCTGGGTACTTTTTTGTCCGGGAATGATCTTGTAAACTGTTCATCTG
The DNA here is from genome assembly GCF_032062105.1 of Saccostrea cuccullata. Classification (NCBI taxonomy): domain Eukaryota; kingdom Metazoa; phylum Mollusca; class Bivalvia; order Ostreida; family Ostreidae; genus Saccostrea; species Saccostrea cuccullata. The sequence continues at coordinate 250,606 of NW_026927867.1, forward strand.
ATGTAGGTAAAACCTTTTTAGGGTTAGTAGACATGCTATGTAGATTTGCCTAGTCAAGGTCATTTTGCGCGCACTTGCTTGCAAGAGCGCTCACGTGCAACACGTGAAATGACCAATATGATAGATATAGCCGTAATTTTTCTACTTTTTTAATGAAATGCTTTGAAACTGATAATGTGAGGATATATTAGTAGTACAGACATGGTGACATGGTCAAAATAGCGAGATCTCACGCGCATGCACGTGTGCTTCACTCTGATTGGCTGAAACTAAAGTCTCAATATCTTTCTTGTTTTTTGACAAAATTCTTTGAAATTTTGAACATGGTCATACATTTTGAAGATCTACAGCATGATATATAAGAATTTTCATGAAAGCATGCGCATGCACCTATGCTGCAATCTGATTGGCTAAAACTTTAAATGGCTATAACTCCCTTGGTTTTCAGCCAAACAGGATGGGATTTAGAACATAGATAGTCTTAATGGACCCCTACAAGAAGGTATGGTCATCATGCACATGCATGCGTGTGCGTGCACTTGCAATGCGTATAATTACAAATGCACTTGATTTAGCGTATTTTCGAATACCTTTTGATTAAATGCATTGATATTTAAGTACACTAAAATAAATTAATAATGTAGATACAATGATATGGTCATTCCGCATATGCATGCATGTGTGCACACGTGCATGCAAAATTTGATATATATACATGGCATACTTTAGGAAAACCGTTGTTTAAGTTTAAGATGCCTAGAGTTTAGTTTATTTGATGAAGCTTAGAGGGAATGAGGCACCAAAATGAAGTTTGGGAGCGTTTGGGGAACATCTGTAACGGTTCCCGTTACAATTAGCACTAGTTTAATATGAAGATATTATAAATGTTTTAGTCTCTGTGTTCAATTATATCAAAATATTAATGACTGAAATTTTCCCTGACAGCTTCATGTTGGATGATTTGCTAGAGGAGAATGCCTATTTGATTACTCTGGAGATCAAGTCATGTTTTGAAACCTCCCCTCCAAAGTGTCAATCCTCAGAGTCTTACACAGTGTTCAACAGGACAATCTTCCTCAAAACTAACTGAGACTGGAATGCAGCATTCAAACATACTGGTAAAGATTTTATCATCATTTATCATTCAGCATAATTTATGAGTTACCATATATATGTTATTCTTAGCTATGGCCATGAATGATGAGGCATCAGAACCAATTTTTTGACGTCTTTTGCAGGATTTTCCCTGTCCACCTGGCCGCCAGATAATGGTCTTGCAGATACAACAGAGGAACAACAACAGGATCACCTGATTTCCCAGCTGTTACACGAGATGTCAGAATCCCAGTACCTACAGACACCAGTATGTGGTGGATCGAAAGGAGTGTACAGCTCAGTTATGGCTGAAGCTCTTGTAAGATGGCTAAGGAGTCTTAGATCTTTATAGCATATCTTTAAATCAATTATTTTGCATAAGTACATGCATTATTTGATTTTTTTGGTTGCCAAAATGAGATGTTTTCCACTTTGCACCTTTTCTTGTCAATTTGAAATATTTAGGCCTAACTATTTTTTTTATTATTTATTGCTATCTTTTTTGTACTTCGTGCACTGTGTTCTACTATTTGAACATTTTTAGCTTTATCTCTGCAATCGCTCAACCTATTTTGGCACAAAGCATTTGTGGGCGAAGGGGAACAAAATTTTTTAATTAAATGGCTTTTTGTTAAAAACATGGAACAAATTGAATTGTTGAAAAATTGTTACATGATAATCAGGTGACCTAAAAGGCCCGTGGGCCTCTTGTGTCTTAGATAATGTACAATTTAACAAAATATCTAACTGTATAAATAAATAAATGTATGAATTATATATAAGTACATGTTTATTTAGAATAAAAATTTTGTATTGTCTTGCAATTGTGATCATTGACATTCATTTGGACATTTATGTGATCATAGACTTTGTATATAGTGTAAAAAAGGTTATAAATTGTGCAGTTCTGTTCGTAGAAATGCCTTTTGGGGCCTTTGAATGGTAAATAAAATATTTTGTATGCAATTAAGGTGTTCAATAAATATTTATCTCTGCTATCTAAAGTGTTGATAATTTCTGATCTAATAGCAAGTCAAGTAAAAAGGTATACAGTAAAACCTCATTATCTTGAACTCGATGGGACCGAGCTTCGAGGAAAAACTGAAGAGATATTAGAGATTTGGATTTTGAAGGCAAAATACAAAAAAAAAATAAGCAGTTGGGACTAAAATCACTTCGTCATAACCATGGTGTTCAAGATACTGAACTTCAACTGTATTAACAATCTGCTAGAAGCATCTTGAAATTACTTTTTAGTATGTAGTGTCTTCAAGCAAATATTGTATACAGGGTTATTTTCCTCCCATCTTATTTTCACACTTTCAAACAATTTTGCTCCCTGTATTCTTTGAATTCGCCCCGTTTTAAATTCGCCTAAATGAGGGAAGGGCAAAAATAAAACCTGGATGAAATTTTCCCTGTACACAGTATGCCAATTTTTTTTCTGATGGCTTAGTAGTTGTGATTTGAATATGAATTTCTTTGGAACCAAAGCATAACCTTTATCTAAAATTAAATAGTCTACTACACATCAATGCCTAATAGCCTTTGACTGCAATTGATCAGTCTACAGATAAACAGAAAGAGATAGCAATCCCATAATACATCTTGCCTCCAACCATATACTGTGTAATCATTGTCTGTGGGTGGCCAACGTTAGTGGGTCTTCTGTATTATGCTTTTACACAAATTTACATCCCCAAAAAAATGTGTCTTCATATTTATTTACTGAATACTGTAGAGGTACTTTTTTCCACGTGTTATTAATTTACGCTTTGTACGCAGTCACCAATTGTCCATGGAAATTTGTCCAAGTGTACTTAATATAAATTAAGGCATATAGTAACAGTTCAAGCAATCTGCGTAATTTTCTACACGCAGATTCAACAGAAATTGACATTCTGCTCAATTATGACCCCGTGGAAAAAAGTATGTCTACAGTATACAAGCTACCCAAAAAGAATTACCCAGGAACATTGACACCTATGAATTAAAACTATTCCATGGTATTAAATGGTAACATTTGATCACTGTTGATTCTTACAAGACAGAATTAAACATCACAATATAAAGGAATAAAGAATGGATTTTTTATTTCAATAAAGTGACATTTAGCTAAGGCCAAGAGAAAATATACTCCTTTTTCCTGTCCCCTGACCCAAAAAATTAGGGAAGATAGGTAGGGAAAAAATTTTGAGAAAAATTTTATTTTTTCTAAACTCAATATTAATGCAGAACATATAGCATGTAATAACAAGAAAATGATATGTTAACAGTTTACAGAGTAAGTTTGTTAATCAAGATTTATAAAGTAAAGGTATCCTGTACACTTGTGATGTATTAGTTCTGTAAATATTGTTGGTCGACTTTAGTATTTATGAAAAATAGTGACCCAAAAAATGAATATGTAATAAAAACTTTAAGGGTCGGAGGGTAAAATGTAGGGTAGGTCGGTGACAGGAAACAAGTATTTTTTAGTTTGGCCTAATATACATGTATAGCCCAAAAAAAAATCATGTAGAACTAACATTTTATCAAGATACACATATGTATGAAACATACAAAAGGATAACACAAAACTACTAGTACATGTATATGCCCTCGATCTTGTATTACAGGGTCATAAAAACATACATCCTGAATCCTCAAATAAGGAGATAATTAAATTAATATGGTTGTCCTATACAAAATACAGTGTATTGAATTCTTTGTATATTACTATACATGTGTATATTCAATTGTAAAAAAGTCTTCTTAAATGATTTATACGTTTTTTGAGCCTAATCAATCATCAAGATTTCAATTATAAACCTATTAATCACATTTATGATAATAGCACATTTTATTAGAAAATACTAGAAATATGTCTACAGGAAAGGAATTCCCCACCAAATAGGAAAGGAATTCCCCACCAAATGTAAACTAGAAATGCAACACAAAAAATTCTGTAAGGGAATGAAGTTTGATGAAAGTGAAAGGTCAAAATATTTCAATACAACAGAATAGCTCCCACTAATACGTATCAGGATATCAAGTTTGATAAAAATAATCTTGAATGGTTTCCTTAAAACCAAGTAAACCACAAATTTTACAAAAGAAGGGTCAATGTCAAGGAAAAGGTAAAACATAGGTAATCAAAGATTACGAAGCTCACCTCGACGAATGTTATCAGTTTAAGTAATGCAAATCTCACATCATATTTTCTTAATATTTAGTATTATCCCAACATCAATATTCTTGCAAGTTGTGTTTAACCCCTTACATGGCATATACACATTTATAAGCCTGTAGCACCAAAAACATGTATATGTATAGTGTAACAAAAACTCATAACTTTGTTTAACTGTAGATATAAAGGACTTCAAGTTCATTGGAATTGATCAGTTCCCAAAACTTTAACCTGGTCTCTTGTATGGAAAATATAGGTCAGATCCAGCATCCGAAGCAAGTCTGGTAGTGTCCATCCCTATACACATCATCCATGCAAGTTTGGTTCAGGTATATCTTATAGTTACTTGGGAATGAAAATGTAGGTCAGTTCCAGCATCTGAAGCAAGTCTGGTAGTTTCCATCCCTAGATGCATCATCCATGCAATTTGGTCCGGGTAGGACTTATAGTTACTTGGGAATGAAAATGTAGGTCAAACCCAGCATCTGAAGCAAGTATGGTAGCATCCATCCCTAAATGCATCATCCATGCCAGTTTGGTTCAGGTAGGGTTTATAGTTCCTTGGGAATGGACCTGCTCCTAGAACTTTAACCTGGGACGTCGGCAAAAGGGTTATAGCATAAGCTCATATCGACTTCGTCGAGGTGAGCTAAAAATGGTGGAAATCTACACTCAATATTATACCAAGCACTTATAGGGTCTACACTCAATATTATACCAAATATTTATGGACTATCTTTATATACATGTAATAATTCTCACAAATGCAGCTATATAATATACTGCCTTAAAGCTGAACACGATTCGTAAATGGAATTCTCGCTACTCTGCAGATCCCTATAAATAGGGTAGAACTTAGTCACTGTTCAGTACAAGCAGTCGACACCAGTGTAGACGGACGTATATTATGCAGAACTCGGTAACAAGAAAAATATGATACTTTGTCTAATGCAGGAAAGTAAGATACCAAATAAATTTACAATTATACCCATAGCAAAAAGAAATGGCATTTTTCCATTTTATCTCCATTTATTCAGCATTTTTTAGCCATTTTTCATTTCAAAACCATTTTTCCTACGATCTCTATCTTTAAATAGACCATTTTCTCAGAACCATTTAAGAACCATTTCTGTTAGAAAATGTATTTTAAATGGTGAAGTTCCTACTGCAGTGCAGTATATATAATAAATAAATATATGTATACTGTAATAAAATGTAAACATTTGTATTCTATTCACTGAAAGGACCTTATTCTTTTTGAGGTAAAGATTAGATAAAACTATAGTGCCCATTAATCATACACTATAAACCAATCTTGTTAATTTATAATGAAAATTTGTAACCTTTTGTAAATTCTTATTGATTAACATCAATTATAACATCTTTGTAAATATTTTCTTGCTTTTAGAATACTGCTTGCATACATTGTCATATGGACATGACATGGAGCACAAAAATAAGCACGCAAGACTATTAAGGACCCACCATTTTTCATTTTTTAATTATGGAGAAAATGTTTTAAAATGGATATTAAATGGTTAAAACAAAAACCATTTATTTTTAACCATTTGATAAATGGTTTTAAATATAATGTATAACAAGAAAAATATGATACTTTGTCTAATGCAGGAAAGTAAGATACCAAATAAATTTACAATTATAGTTTTACAGGACAGTGCAGTATATAAACAAATAAAGATATATGTAACTGTAATAAAATGTAAATAAAGGTAAAGCAAGATAACGAGCACAAACACGGGTCGCCATTCCACACCGGTAACCATGACAATAAAGCAGTCAGGTGTATCGAATGCTACGAGTATACCACAGTTTTGATTGTAGATAATGACATCGAAAATGGCGTATGCCTATTTACGAGTCGTGTTCAGCTTTAAGCACTTCCAAAACCATATGCTCCAACAACTACATTTAAAACTGCCTCTTGGAATGCAGTGTAATTTTGGATTTGTTTAATCCTTGAAAATGTAATTGATGGAGCACATGTGTTTATACGTGGAAGATCAAAAGATTCATGATCAAATTTAATCAGCCCACTTGATAAATAGGGGGTCAAGTTAGGACAGCCTAACAAAGCTTGGAGTAGGTGACCAATGTTCAGCTGAACCACCTCTTCCTGATCGGTATCAAGAGACAACCAGGGTGTTGAAATCCTACCCTCTGAAAAATAATTTTTATATGAATGTTCATTGAAGTCAGCAGGTGAAAGATGCAATATATTTCACATCAAAATTTATTTAATTTTATGCGAGATAGGTTAGGTAATTCCAAATTTTTACTGACAAAAGAATTGCAGCATATTCTAATTCATAGCTTACTTTCAATGTTCTTCAGACATTTCCCCCAGTTATAGATTATTATCTCTTCTTCCGCCTTTTCCTCCTCAATTTTGGAAAATACTGGGATGAAAAAAGCTTGTACTTCATCTGCAGAGGGGAAACTTCTTTCACTGAAGAAAGAGGCTGCCTCATCTGGGTGCTGTTGTAGTATTTCAAAGAGGCCATGGATTTTTAGTCCTGCAATTGAGAGAGAGAGAGTGAGATCACAAGACTCAAAATATAAAACACATAATTTACCTAGCTGCAATTGTGGATTTAGTACAATTTTGTAAGCAGGGGCTGATCAATAGATTTTCAATTAAGGCACCTGTCCATGGAAGGAGACACACCACTCCATGAATACTGTAGCTAGGAAAAAAGCAGAAATCAGTTCAGCATTATAAAGCTTAAATGCACGAGTGATCCAGACCTACCCCTGAAAGACAGCAGGGGCAAGGGGAGGAAGTACAATTTGAACAAACTTGAATATACACTATCTGAAGATGCCTCCAAATTAAACAAACAAGAGGCCCAAGGGCCACAGCGCTCACCTGAGCACATCGACTAGGAAAAAGCACATATCAGATCAAAACTGAAAGTTTACTGGGGGGGGGGGGGGCTGGCTCAATTTTAACTTTGCTGAAGGGTCAAATAAATATTTTCTGCAAATTTAGAACATTGCACTAGCCTGTTTTCAAATATTTGGATTCTCAAAACAAAATTTCATAATAGAACATGAAAGCACCAAGTGTCTACTTTATTTTGATATATGAAAATGGAAAGAGGGTGGTAGTTAATTAATTGATATAAGTACAGGGCCATTTTATGCATAAGATAGCTCTTGCTCTTAGTCTTGACAAATTTATCTATACCAAATTAATTTTGAAAAGAAAAGGCTGGCTATCAAATGACATATGCTATAAACTAACCAACAGCTCTTCTGTCTAATTCCCAAAGGTCATCATACAGCTTGATCAGATTGATTAAGACAGCTAGCCTGAACTCATTAATTAATCTTTAACTGGATGCTTGTCTACTCATTAATAACAATAGATGAATGGGTCTGCACTATCTACCATAACTTTTTTTAAAACATATGAAATACTAAAATTTTTTTTTTGTTGACATTTAATGTCCGACAAGTTTAATATAAAATTCATATGGACATGCTCATTCCATCCCATCCCATAAAATTTCTTTTTATAAATCAACAATTTTATATAATACAAGATTAGTCTACTATGCAATATTAAATTAGTTTTAATTACGTTTCATTAAATTCATTTTAAAACTTAGGCTAGCCAGCAAGAGTTATTTTTAATCCGAAGAAGCTCACACATTTGCCCAATACTCAAATATAGATAAGACCATGCTCTAGCTATTAGCAAACTGTCACACTCAAAACTTCATTATTTTCTCTCAACCCTGACATCTAAATTTTCTGTTATCAAAATTCTTCTTAAGTCTTGACCAGTGCTTGATAATTACACTCATGGGAGAGGTAGTATTTCTCTGACATACATTATATTTGTTATAGATTGCTGTCAAGTATATGCTTTAAAAAAATAAGTATTTTCTTGATTTAACACTTTTTTAATAAGGACAGTGCAGTACTCTTACATTAAGGTAAATGAATAGTAAAAAGACACTTTTTTTTTTAAATTTCATTTAAATAGGTCACAGTGACCTTGAATTACAGACACACCTCCTACCTAAGATGCATAAATTTGCCAAGTTTGATGATTGTAAGTCTTATAGTTTTCTAGTTACGGGCCGGAAAGGATTTTTCCATATTCGGCTATATCTTTTTAATGAAAGGTCAGAGCGACCTACCTTCTACCCAAGATGCATCAGATGACAAAGTTTGATAATCCTAGGCCTAATAGTATAAAAGTTATGAGCCGGAAATGAAAAGCTAACAGACAGACAGACGGACACGAAGCCTATAACATAATACGTCGCATCTTAAGACGGGCATATAAAAGTGCTATTATTTTTTCATTAATTCATAATTATCTCCCCTTGGAAGAGGGCGTGGCCCCTCATTTGAACAAACTTGAATCCCATTCACCCAAAGATACTTTGTGCCAAGTTTGGTTGAAATTGGCCCAGTGGTTCTTGAGAAGAAGATGAAAATATGAAAAGTTTACGACAACAACGACGACAGACAAATTTTGATCAGAAAAGCTCACTTGAGCCTTTGGCTCAGGTGAGCTAAAAAACCATAGCTTTGCTGTTCTTGAGAAGAAGATTGTTCCTATATATACTGCCGTGGTTAATACTTTCAAGATCCATTGTGGCTCCATCATACCCCGTGATTCATGATTTTGAAATCTAAACCACTTGAGGATGCTTCCATATAAATATCACCAATTACCAATCATGGCTTTGTTGTTCTTGAGACGAAGATTTTTAAAGAATTTTCCTATATATTCTTATGTAAAAATTTTACTCCCATTGTGGCCATATCCTATACCAGGGGGTCATGATTTGCACAAATTTGAATCTGCACTACCTGAGGGTAATTCCACATGAGTTTCATTCCTGGCCCAGCGGATTTTGAGAAGATTTTAAAAAGATATCATTCATTTTTCGCTATTTCATAATTATTTCCCTTTTGAAGAGGGCATGGATCTTCATTTGAACAAATCTAAATCCCCTTTATGCAAGGATACTTAATGGCAAGTTTAGCTGGAATTGGCCAAGTGGTTCTTGAGAAGATGAAAATATCAAAAGTTTACAACAATGACAGTCAATGGACAAATTTTGTTCAGAAAAGGCTTAGGTGAGGTAAAAATGGCTTATAACAGCCTAGCTGTTCTTTAGAAGAAGATTGTCACGATATTTACTCAGTAAAATTTTAAGCCACTGTTTTAGCTCTGTCATACCCCAAGGCTTCATGACTTACCAACCCTGAAATCTAAACAATCTGAGGATGCTTCTCTATTAATACGACTTATAATGGCATAACCGTTCATGAGAAGATAAAGGTTCAGGTAACTCTTGAAAACTTCAAGTTAAACATGTTAAAGGAAAACCTTTGAGAGATCAAGAGTTCGAGTTTTCAAGAGTCCGGAATTTTACAGGTTTGTTGGCAGGTTTTAGAATAAGTCTTAGTTGTACATCAATTTTAAGTTATTCTCAAACATTAGTTACCTTCAATAAATTGATTGATTGATGCCATTGGTCTGTAAAGTAGATAGTAAGCCTTCAAGGTTCTGATGGCCTCCTCCTTCTTCTCAAAAGTAAGAACCTTGGAATACCCAGTAGCATCCAGTAATGAAATATGTTCATTAAATACTTCTGAGATGGTCTCATTTGTGGCTTCTTCTATCTATAAAACAAAAAGTAGATGTTACTGACAAAAAGAAATACTGTATATACTCGCCTATAAGTCAGAATTTTGGGATTTAATTTCTGGTCCAAAACTCTATGTCCGACTTATAGGCGAGCAACAAAATGAACGGTATTGTATGATGTCAGTCCCCAGGATATATAGGCTTATTAAATACAACCAACTTCAATGCTTATATTTACATTCTCAAATTTTCCTTCTTCACAATTGCTTATTTCGTTTATCTTTATTGTGAATTTAGCGCCCTTCAAAACTGCCGTGGTTAATAGATGTAAGAGCCGTTTGTGACGACAAATGACGTTGCAAAGTTTAATTACGCAAACAAACACTGCGAGGAAAAAAAGTGACAAATTAATTCTGAATTTTTATGTTAATTTTTCAGAGTTATAATTTTTCATTAAATTGAAATAAAAATCTTTAATTTTGGTGTTCCTATAGTATTGAAAATGCATATAGTTCCTACTGTGTATTCTAAAGCAGGATGACAAGTTCTTGCGTGTGTTATAGAAATTTGAATGTTGTGGATTTCTAATGGATTTCATTTAATAGGAAAATTACACCGAATGTAAATATTCTTTTATAAAAGTTTACCAGGTAAGTACGTTAAATACTGTAAACCAACTATTATTCAGGTCATCTTTTATTCGCAATTTGTCAGTTTTAAATTATTCATTATTAATTTCCACGACTGAAAGAAAATTCTTACAAATTCAAAGGAAAATAATTACATGTAGTTCGCAGTGATTAATAGTCTGAAAATGCCCACAACCACCCAGCTTATGAAGGGATGAAAAAAACCAAGTCATATGTCTTTTTTCTAGTCTTCAGCCAATCTGAGTCTGATCAAGTGAGCTTTTCCAATAGGAAAGCCTAGCATCCAACTGTCTTGTGTTTTCTTTTAAGCCAAATTTAGCACACTGCTAAGATTAGGATAAACAGTATAATGTATGACACTGCTTCTCCGATCCATCTTCTAATATTACTACAATAATGCCTTCATCTTCAGATGTTTTTTTTTTCTAAATCTTTGTATCATTTTCTTTAGAGAAAAGCAGAATTTTGTATGGGTTATAGTCATTTAAAAATAAGAGCACCCAATTATACTATCTTTTGAATCAGTATATGAACAAAGTTTATAATCTTCATTACCAAGAATGCTTTTTTTTGGAAGACTTTCAAAAAGAACAGTTTCTTTTGATAAAGTTTCATCTCCTATTGTGAACTACCTGACCTCAAAGGAAAGGGATTGGGGGGGAGGGGGGGCTTGTGATTTTGCAAGGATATTCTGTGCTAAGTCTGGCTGAAATTACCCAAGTGGTTCTTAAAAGAAAAATACAAGGCAGTTGGATGCTGTCACTTTATCAAACTCAGATTAGACCAGAAAAGATGACTTGATTTTTATCATCCCTTTAGTATTTGCATTTTGTAATATATGAACATTTTTGAGTATGAATAAAGAATTTTGTTGAATCCTTTCAAATGATTAACTTGTAAAACAAGCCTCTGTATTGATGCACATTATCAGTTTATCACTTTAAAACATGATTCTTACATCAGTTATAGCCTTCACTGCATCTGCTCTGCATATTTCATTTGTTTTAACCTTTGAAAAGTCCGGCTCCAAACCCTGCAAGATGTATCGTGTAACATGCTGGTTCAAGCACCTTGGTCCTGGGTGACCACTAATAATCGCTTTTCCTACTGCTTTCCCTATCAGCCTATAGCGTTTACTGTCCAGAAGTTGAGGATCTACAGAGAACGTATTTCCTTCGAAAACTTTGGTGGCTTTAAAGAGGAGAGAAAAAAATTCACGAGAAAGTCCTCCTGCATCTATTCCTTCTTCTCCAATGAAAAGAATACTTATCGGTTTCTTCCAATCTTCTTCATCACCATCCTCTAGTTGTTCAATAGCGGTACTTGCAAACATCCTTCTCACAACTTTAAGAGTCCATGGTTTTTCATGTTTTTTTGTATCTTCCAATATATTTGAAATCTTTTCTTGGAGAGTCCTAAAAAAGTGTACAATTTTCAAACAAACATTTTCCTTAAACAATTTATTTAAGAGAAATCTCTATGTTAAAATTGCCTAAAGTAATAAGAAACTAGAAAACTGAAAAGTCAGCAAGGACCAAGTCAAGGGGTAAAATTATGAGTGCAGAAAGCTCAAACGTCAAATTTGGTATACTCAAGGAGAAGTCTTTTCACAAAGAATACATCGGTGAAATATGAAGCCATGGCTCCACCCATTCAAAAATCACAGGGAGAATTATGCTGATGCTTCTTAATTCATTAGTATAGATCATCTAGTTGATAAAGGGTACACTCCATGCTTAAATCATAGCATTAATATTATTTTGAATCAATTCATATAAAAGATTATTCCTACATGTGATATTGTCTGGTATAAAATACATTCACATACATGTTCAACTTAACACTGCTCTTTCCCTCTCCACAACTGGAGGCATGCACTGAAATGATTTCCATCGGATACTCTTTATTGCAGATCGGACAGGTTCCAGATGTCAGATTTGCTGAACTACAAAATAAGTACAAAATTAGAACAAAATATATCTATTTAACAAGGTTAACAATTATCTCCGAGAAATATTCTTATCATAAATTATGAAATTTATCTTTGATAAAATTTCTGAAGAAGTCAGATAACATTATATTCTTTGATAAATAGAATATCAATAGAAAACTGACCTCAGAAATTTAATATAATTAAAATTTAAAAAACAGAATGATTAATAAATGTACAAAGAAAAAGCAACAGCAACTGTATTCTTAAAATTTCAACATAATTCCTGAATATTTTTGAAAATAATATTCTTGTATTTACATTAGGCAGTAAAGAACAACTTAACATTGAATTTATTTTTAAACAATTATGAATCTTGTGTTATATAAAATGCCAGCCTTCAATGAATGCAAATATCATGAAGGTTTGACTTTAACTTCAAACAAACAGCAGTTGCAGACAAAGGTTTTCATTAATCTTAAAGTGACAGATAAAGAGAAGCCTACTAAATTTTCTGCAGCAGGCTAGATAATTAATCCCAAGGGATTAATTGTACCTCTCTCATCATTTTCTTCTAAAGTTACAATAAGAACTTTTTCAGTATTAATGATAGAATGGGGTTTTTATACAACTACATTAAAAATTAAAAACATTCTTGAATTAATATATTTTTAAAAAAAAAGGAAAAAAGTGAAAAAAAACTACCCTGGTAAATCAAAAAATCTTCTTTAATCTATTTCTTTTTTTAGGATTCAATGAAATCATAACTATCAAACAAAAATAAATAATAAAAATTTATATTTAAATCCACATTTCAGAGTGTTCATAGCATTCCAAACTGATTTAACTTCAAAACAAACTTCATTTGCAGACAGAGGTGGTAATTAATCTCAATGTGACAGATAAAAATAATGCTCTGGATTTTCTTCAGGAGGAAAGCTAATTAATCCCAGAGGGAAATAGTAGCATTTAGTTTACTGAATGGGAACATCTTCAGCAGTTATCTCTCTTTGCCAATGCATTCTTATATAAAGTTAAGGAATCTACCCCACCACCCCAGCTCCAAACCAAGGGACATAGAGAACCAAACTTAGCATCAAAATATGTATTTTTGCCTACTGAACTACCGTACCAAATTTGATCTTAATTGGGCAACCATAAAAAAAGTTGCCCGTTCATTCTTATGCATAGTTAAGGAATCTACCCCACCACCCCAGCTCCAAACTAGAAGACATAGAGAATCAAACTTAGCATCAAAATATGTATTTCTGCCTATTAAACTACCATACCAAATTTAAATTTGATTGCGCAACCATAAAAAAAGTTATTAGAAAAAAACAGAAAATTTGTGGACGGAAGAGTGACAGACGGACAGACAGACAGACAGACGGACGGACAGACAGAGTGATTACTATAGGGCACCCGCAAATCCTTGCGGGGCCCTAATAATTATTGCTGAAATTTAATATACATTGTATGTTAGAAAATTTAAAAAAAAACAGAAGTCTCTGTCGAGACTGTAGCTCTACTGGTTTGTACTTATAACAAAGGATAAGAAAAGAAGCCATTGCAATCAGACCAAAACTGTAGAAGGAGTGATGTTTTAAAGGAATTTCACAGACATTTCTATTTTTAGTACTAATGGCAACATCATTCATCAAAATCAAAAACCGATGCACTATTTAATGTATCTTAGTGTAGTCTACTTGTGTGCCAAGTTAAATTGAAATCAGACCAAAACTGTAGAAGGAGTAGTGTTTTAAAGGAATTTCACAGAAAATTCTATTTTTAGTAACCACGGCAACACCATTCATAGAAATCAAAAACCGATGCATAGAATTATGTGTCTTAGTGTAGTCTACTTGTGTGCCAAGTTACATTGAAATCGGGCCAAAACTGTAGGAGGAGTAGCATTTTGAAAAATTGTTTACAGACAGACACCTTACTATTGCATAAGCTCTTCTAGTCTCTGACTAGTAGAGCTAAAACCCGATAACAGAATTATGTATCTTAGTATAGTCTACTTGTGTGCCAAGTTATATTGTAATCGGACCAAAACTGTAACAGAAATTTCTATTTTTAGTAACCACGGCAACACCGTTAATCGAAATCAAAAACCCATGCACAGAATTATGTATCTTTGTGTAGTCTACTTGTGTGCCAAGTAATATTGAAATTGGACCAAAACTGTGGGAGGAGTAGCATTTCGAAGCATTTCACAGAAATTTTTATTTTTAGTAACCACGGCAACACCATTCATCGAATTTTCAAAAACCGATGCACAGAATTTTATCTTTGTAGTCTACTTGTGTCCCAAGTAATATTGAAATTGGACCAAAACTGTAGGAGGAGTAGCATTTCGAAAGAATTTCACAGAAATTTCTATTTTTAGTAACCACGGCAACACCGTTCATTGAAATCAAAAACTGATGCACAGAATTATGTATCTTAGTATAGTCTACTTGTGTGCCAAGATATTGAAATCAGACCAATACTTTAGGAGGAGTAGCATTTTGAAAAATTGTTTACAGACAGACAGACAGTCTCTGTTTCAAGAGCCGTCAGAGGTCATTTTTTGGTTGAATCTACTCTTTATGCCCTAATTCTGTCTGAGATTTATGGAATACAAATTCCAAATGAAGAAAATGGAGGGGAAAAAAATCCAAACGATGAATCAAGGGAACTTCAACCTGATGACACAGATTTAGATATGGAGAATCATTCTATAAAACTCGTCAGATTAAATCTTGCACAGAAGGACAGCGGTAATGCAGATGAGGACTTGAGTGGCAAGATGATAGCTTCCATATGGCATCCTGACTTACAAGTTATTTGTGCACTGTATGACGATATGTGCAATGAAAACTTATCAGCGGATGAAGCTTGTAAAAATGATGTTTTTAAGGGCATAAAAGACAAAATGTCAGGATTTATGAAGATCTCTCCACGAATCGCACAGCTACCCTTTGGTTTGAATACCTTAACATGGTTTCCCTCCTGCACACATTTATAAAAGCTGAAAGGACAGGGGATTGGTTTCTACACCTACAAACAGTTCAAAAAATGCTGCCATATTTAGCTGCTGCTGGACATAACCTATATGTTAAATCTGCATATATTTACTTGAGTGAAATGTGCGAACTAGAAGAGACACATCCTGATGTCCATAGTCTTTTTGCAGCAGGCTATCATGTTGTTCGCAGATCCAATAAGTACTGGGCAGGATTATCTACTGATTTATCAATTGAACAGATCTTGATGCGTAGTCTGAAAACAACAGGTGGACTTACCAGAGGCAGAGGAATGTCCAAAGATCAAAGAGCGTTGTGGTTGTTGTACCAATATGTGCAGAGATTACTCAGAGTCTACAGATATTGACAGAAGTAAACTACAGCACAAGTGAGCAGCATAAAGAAACTTCAAAAAGCAGACAAAAAGAGATCATAAAGACCTGTTAGTGCTTGTGAATCGGATAGCCGGAACCCTTTTGATAGAAATGTTGATCAACTTCGAAGTATCGAAACAGGGATGACATCAGAAAAAGATGTGAATGTTGACAGATGCAATGAGATTGGATGATAAGATAATTTCTTCATTGCCTGGAAATGATGCAACCACCTTCTCTTTCAAGAAAAAGAACAAAGTCATAACCATGCACACTAAACAAGCCGTAACAATCGGTAATGAAACTTCCCAAGTAGATCCCCAACTTTTATTTCAGAGGATAACAACTGTAGCTCGAGATGCATTTCCCGAAATGAGTGAACTTTTTAAATTTGAATTTGAATCCCTTTCTCTGTTTGATAATTGAATGCCACGAGAAGCGCACAAAAGCACCCTTGCAGATGCAGTTTGGACTGTCGGGTGAATGCGGGATTGATGCCTTACCGGTCGATACTAAATATGTACTGGATGGTTCTTTATTGCACAAATTACCATGGACTTCCAAATTAACATTTGGCGATATATAAAATGTATTGAAGATACGTTGCTTCCAAATTTCCAAACATATGGTTGTCTTTGATGGTTACTCAAACGGCCCCACAACCAAAGATGTTGCTCACATCAGACGCTCCAAGGGTCTGACAACGTGATGTTTTCTTCAATGAAAACACACCATTTGTTCCATCAAAAAGAAGTGTTTCTGTCTAATGAAATCAAACAAACAGAAATTTATCGACTCTTACAGAATGATAACAAAAGTCAGGATTTGCACAATAAATGCAGACTGTGATGCAGATTTATTGATTGTTCAAATACGTTATCGCAAGGAAAAGAAAATAATGTCGCTCTTATTGGAGAAGACACAGACCTTTTAGTGCTTTTATTGCATCATATTGATCTTGCGGAAAGCAAAGAAGTTTATTTTCTCTCTGACAGAATTAACAAAACTGGAAAAATATGGACATTAAAAAGACAAAGATACATTTAACAGACGAAGTTTGCGAGTGTATTTTGTTTTTACATGCATTGACAGGCTGTGACACTACCAAAAAGAATATATTTTGAGTAAGGGACAAATGTTAAAGAAAGTAAAAGCTAATTCAGCTTATTACAAGGAGGTTTTCTTTTTCTAACCCATTGCCGATGCCATCTAAAGAAATGCTTGCATCTCAAGGGGAAGAGGTTATAGCTGGTTTGTTTGGCGCTCAACCTTGCAAAGGACTAGATCTACTGAGATTTCGGAAATTTGTCACCAAAACATTCCGTGTTGAAAAACAGGTACAAGTATGCAGTCTCCCACCGACATATGCAGCTGCAATATATCACATTTACCGAGTATACCATCAAGTACAAGAATGGATAGGTAATAATCTTTTTAAAAACTGGGGATGGAAGTTGGAAAACGGGATTCTGGTTCCAACAAAAACACAAAAATGCACCTGAGGAATTATTGAAAATAATTCGCTGTAACTGAAAATCAAATTGTGAATCCAACCGTTGCATTTGTAAACGACATGGTATTGTTTGTTCCATGAGTTTGGGGAATGCCGTGGTACGAGTTGCTCTAATTCTATTGATGGAGACATTAATTTTGATGATGAATGAGGATCACTTTATGAACTTTTATCGACTTGAAATGACTCAGACTATCAAAAAATTCAAAAATCCTTATATTTTAAACATTTATTAATTAATTTTTAAAATACATTTATGTCTGTATTTATTTTGATGGTAAACTCTAAGATAAAAGTTTGTAACAATGAATCAATTGAATTATTTTTGGACAAATTTGTGACCCAAAATATCATTTATTTCAAGCAAAAAAAAAATATTTCCCTCAAGAGGATTTTGGTGGATTTTTTATTTAAGTATAATATGAAAGTATAGAGGCGTGTGCCACAAAATTTTTTTCTGTTGCAATTTGTTTAAGGTCACCCCCCAAATTTTGCTAAATTGACTGGACTAAGAGGGCTATCTTCTTCCTAAATGTTCATGAAATAATTATTCTATTACATTTTTGAACATTGAATTTCATTTTCTAGGATTTTTATATCTAAATTTTCTTCTACTGTGAGATGCAGATGGCGGTGGTGTTGAGATAGACGCAGACAATGGTGATGTTGTATTAGATCCAGACGGTGATGGTATTGTATTACTAGTAGATCCATTATTGTTGGTCAATGCTGCGGCAGCTTGCCGCAGCAATTCGGCAGCTCTTAACTGGTTATTCATGAAATGTTCACTGTAATGATAAAAAAAGAAATTTTAATGAAAATGTACTTTTTTTGATAAGCAATCGGTCAATCAATGTGTATTATTAAGCAAAATTTTTTTATAAACATCATTACATGTAATATAAAATTAACTAACTAAAGGAATGAAGGCAGGGAGGGTATTTTGGATCTAAACTCAAGGACATGGGTCATTCCATTAGGGCAAAAACAGCAACAATTTGGTTAAATTAGGGAAAATATCATTCTCATATTTTTGTAATAAATTAAAATAAGTCAGGTTTTCATTTGCAAGGTATTTCTTGACTTTCTTTTTACATTCAGCAATCAGGGACATACTGCAAACAAATTATTGTCAAAAATAACTCTAATGAGTTCCTTTTGTCACAGAGTGAGACCAATCGAATATGGAGAATCAAGTTCAGCCTTAAATATATACATGTATTTGTTTTCCTTTTCTTGATGTGAATTTTTTTTTAATGAAATTGGAAGAAAACACATTCTTACAACAGGAAATGAGGCCTACTATAAGGCCTATTACAGGACCCTATAACGTACCCTAAAATCAAAGGCTTGAAGGGCCTGCGAGTTGACTCGTTCAAGATAATTGAGATTTTTTCATACATTTGGATACCATACCTAATATTCGATTTATTTTGCATCTTAAGAGATTGAATATTATATGTCTCCATGTTCAGTTAAAAATATAAAGTGTATATATGTATTGCTTTTCCTATTTATATATAATAAATATATACAGGTTGGCACTAATGGGCTTCCGTACATATTTTATTGTGAAAAGCAGCACTGCAAACCTGGATTCTATAATGAATTTAAACATTATAGCTGCAGTGGTCAGTGTTATGGAGTAATTAGTTTAAAGATTCTCACAGCAAATCTGGATTTTAAAAATAGATTTTTCAAGCACACAAGCTGCAGCTAATGCGAGCAGGTTGTTTGTGTTAGGGAGTTTTCTAGGTCAATTATACATAAACTTCAGATGGGAAGATTAGATCCGCCTAACATGCTTGAACATATATTCTAGGGATGGCAGTTTGTAACCGGTTAACAGATTAATCGGTCGGAACGATGGCAATCGGTTAGAAAATTTGTAATCGGTTAGTCGGGAAAAATAAGATATAATGTTAAATTGTACACAATTTTCTTAAAATTCATTTGAAATGTTCTTTTCTGTGCATAAAGTTGCTAATTGAGCGTTTAATAAAATTATTTAAGCTAATTTGGGGGTAATTTTATTTCTCTGGATGGATACAGAGGGATAAATTGTCAGTTTGTGTAGTTTAATCACTGTAAAAACATCATGTTGTTACCCCGATAGTACTTAAATTCTTTAATAATTACAAATGATCCCTCAAATCTCTGTTAATTGGTATGTTTTTCATTTTCAGTTATACATCCAATTAATGCCTAGGTCACATTTAAGCCGATGGTCGGGCGACTAAATTTTTCTGGTCTTGTCGGCTAAAAACATGATCGGTCGACACGAGTATCGGACGACACGGAGCTGTCACATTAATTCCTAAGAACACCGATGACTTGGATAAATTACACAACAAATCTTTTTTTTTTTTTAGAAATCAGCAATATTTTTCATAGATCTATATTCAAATAAGTGATGTGAGTAATGTAATCGAGAATTTTGTAAGATTGTAGCTCAATGTTGAAAATGTGTGCAAAATTTTGTATAGAATTACATAAATAACGTGAAATGGCGCATATATAAGCAGCAAAGAATAATTAGGATTTTTTAATGTTATTTTTATCAAAAAAATATGTATTAATCCATGCATCAACATCTTCTTCGCGTTGTGAATCCTTTATAGGTTAAATATTCACAAGTCGGCCAATCGTCGCCCGATTATCGAGCTTTGAGCTACAGTTTGATTTTAACCGTCGACCGAAATTTTGGAGACCCTTGTTGTCAACGGAAGGACGGCCGACTTAATAAACTAACCACCAATGGTCGGACGATGATCGAAGGTTGGTCGACAGATAACTTCAATTGATGAAATCGGCCACCGACACAGAAGAAATTATAACTTGGACCGATGGACACAAAAATGGTCGGCCGAAAACACATTCTTATCGGCCAAGAAACAGCCGATGAACTGCTGACTGTCACTCGAAGAATCCCGTTTTTGCTTCAAAACCCGTCGGCCGTTGGTCGTTTTTGGAAATGTGACTTGGGTTTTAAGAAGACATTTGTTATTTCATTTCAAGGCACATTTAGCGTAAATCCGCTTTTATGACAATGCAGAAAAAAACCTTTGAGAATCTGCTCTGAATGTTATTGATAATTTCTAAAATGTTTGTTGTGAAATTTGTATAAAAAAAAACATCTTTAGTTTTCTGATTCGGACAAGTAAAACTTTTTGAACTTTCGTCATTTTCAGTCTTTCTGTGTATACGGATAGAAGTACATGTACATGAAAAAATAAATTGTCAAAAAGAAAAAAATTGTTTTTTTGATACGGTTAACCAGTTAATCGGTTGGAACGTGTTGCGGTTAACCGATTAGCAATTTTGTATTCGATTGCCATTCCTAATATATTCATATGCAGTTATTGTACCTGTAAAGATATCTAATCAAAAAACTCTTTAAGGGGGGACCTATGTCCGAAAAGTCTTTGTGTGAAATTTTCAAAACTTTGACAATTCTTTCCTGACCACTTGCTTTTAATTTTCAGGTATTAAAAACAATACCTTTATGTGCTTATTTTTACACAGCACACGTGCAAAAACAGTGTGAAATGCTAAAAATAGATTATTTTCAGTCATTATTCTACCCCAAATATACATAAAAAGAACCAAAAATGTCATAATCATATTCAAAATAGAACAACACTTATTTAATTTATATGACTTGTATCTTTAAAATGGAGGCAAATTCATTGAAAATCGCATGAAAAATTATAATGGAGCAAAAAATAAGATATAATGTTAAATTGTACACAATTTTCTTACAATTCATTTGAAATGCATAACAGGCATAAAGTTGGTAAAAAGCGTTTGTGTAAAATTTTGTAAGCTATTTTTTGGAGGTAATTTTATTTCACTTTATTTCAACAGAGATAAATTGTAGTTTGTTAGTGTAAAATCACGAGTAAAAACATCATGTTGTTACCCCTATAGTACTTAAATTCTTTAATAATTACAAAACCCTCAATATCTCTGTTGCGGAAATTGGTATTTTTTTTCATTTTCATTTATATATCCAAAAAAAGACATTTGTTATTTCATTTCAAGGCATATTTAGAACCTAAATCTGCAATAAAATTACATGTGACTATATGCAATAAAAAAAACCTTTGAGAATCTGCTATGAATTTTTTTGATAATTTCTAAAATGATTGTTGTGAAATTTATAAAAAAAAACATCTGATTGAAGCTTTTTTCTGAATTTTACAAGTAAAACTTTTTTATTATATCAGTCATTTTCAGTCTTTCTGTGTATACGGATATGAATTACATGTACAGGAAACAATAACTTGTCATATAAATCAAAAAAAATTGTTTTTTTGATGAACAAATTAACCGGTTAATTTGTAAATTTTGTACATTAACCGATTAGCAATTTTGTATATCGATTGCCATCCCTAATATATTCATATGCAGTTATTGTACCTGTAAAGATAATTAATCAAAAAATTCTTTAAAAGCATGAAGACATAAATAATATAACAGTATGAAATTTTATACAGTTTTTACATCCTAAGTTTATACAATTCCTCAAATAAAAGCATTTCTTGCTTGAACTATCATATCTGGCGTATGGATCAACTTGATGAATGCGTGAAAAATTTTTACAGCTCTGAAACAAGCCAACTCCAAAAAAAAAAACCTGTCCATGCATTACAATAGGTGTTGAGTTCATTTAAAACTTGTTTACTCAGCAAAAGTTCAGACTTGTTGCTAGATCTTGTATATCAAACATGTTAAATGGGAGTCATATCAAATCAAAGAAAGGTCAAGTTAAAGCCCTTAGGCCTAGAAAAAAAATATGTTTGTTTCCGCTTTCCCGACCGACCCTAATTTATAGTGCCGACCCTAAAATTTTTTTAATGCTTTTGTCCCAGGTAGTGCAAGATTTCACCCAGGGAATTATAGTCTCCAACTTCGCAAGCTTTTCAAGACAGAAAGAAGTTTGAGTCACCTTTCCATTATAAGTTTAAGTCACAGAAATGCTTGAAAACACCATTTCTTTTGTCATTAATGTTACTTCTATACACATTTTGATTAAAAAAGTAAAAAAAAAATTTCAAAAAAAAAATTTGCTTTAATATCGACCTACCCTATATTTTTTTTTCAGCCTGAAAGCGGAAACAAACATTTTTTTCTAGGCCTTAGGCTACCGGATCATGTGACGTAACAATACAGATACAGAGATAAAGAAGAAGGTCAAGGACGATGACAGTTGGGGATCTCTGAACAGAGCTTTTGAGAACGGACAACAAGTATACTTTATTCCGACAAATAAAGGACTTCTTTTATCTCTTTTTTACATTGATTAAGGACAGTGATTTTTTTCATAAGTTGAGACACACGCCAGGAAGGTCCAGTCTGCCTCCCTCCTGGGAATAGCTGCAGAACAGCACTCTTCTTGTGAAAAATCGGACAGATAAAGCAGAGAACAGGTCCTGGTTAGAATAATTATGGATAGCTATGTAGGTATTTAAACCTACCCAAAGAAGCTATTTTTACCTACTTTTATGTATTATCTGCATTTTGCGGACCTGTTTTAAGTTTAACCATATCGTTGTCTCTCAGTATTTTTTATTAGATTTGTCCGTCAGATTTGGGATTTGCCAGTAAGACTTCACTTTTCATCAATTTTACATATGTAAATGGAGAACAACTACTTTTCTGATTGATATAACATGGTTTAATAAAATGGTCATAATCATTTTAAACTACAATGTTTTGGCAAACCGACATAACTGTGTTTGAAAAATGTTTTAGTGATTGAAAAGGGTGAAACCGAGAAAGATCATAACAAAAGCTAACTTTCCAATAATTCAATTCTAAACAAGTGGACTTATTCTTCTGTATTTTCATAATGGCAGGATATGAGACGTATTTTGGACTAAAAATCTGTACAAAATACGACGAAATCGTGAGAGAAAATAGGTCTGATTTTCTAGCCAAAAGAACAAATAACACACCATGGTGAATTACCACATCTTTTATACAGCCAAAATAATGATAAATAATACAAAATTTTGGCAGAAAAAAAAACTTTATCAATCATGAAACAGCAATTTTTACACTAGTTTCAATGCGAAATTTGATGATATATGAAGTTATCATTTTTTGGCCAAATTTTTGTTATATCCATCATCAGTATGGTTGTATCAAGGAATTTTGTGCTTACCATGTTGCTCCATTCTAGCTGCAGATCTGTACCTCTCCGAAAAAAATACATTGATAGACCGGAGAGCTACAGTGCCACCCATTGAAAAAACTGTATATTTTTTGCGCACAAAAAATTGCGCTCGGATGTTGATTAATTCTTTCAAATTCTTACCTAAATTGCAAAAAATGGAAGATTTAAAAAAAATCCTCTCTCCTCTATCAAGTACTTTCGTAGTTGACATCTGAACAAAACATATTGTAACGAATTATCTTTGAAACCAAAATGGCAGTATAAAATGTTCAATGATTACAATATCAGGGCCAGGAGGAATATTAACAACAACTAGAGCAAAGCTCGTTGCAAAGCAACGAGTAGATCTTCCGTCCTGTTTTGACCGGAAGTGACGTCAACTAAAGAAAGCAATGAGCTAAGTCGTCTCCAGTCACTTCAATTTCAATTTTGCATCAAAACTTTAAAAAATAAGCTATTTTTGGCTACTTCCTGATTGACCGGAAGTGATGTTGACGGACGGAAAATTAAGTTTTATTCTTCCTGTGACATATGTTACCCAAAAACTTGTCAAGAACGGCAAATATATGCATTTTCTGACGACTTCCGGTTTGACCGGAAGTGACGGATCCGGACGAATTTTGACGACTTCAATAGATTAAGCTTGACATTTTGAACAACTTTGCTTCTTGGACGTATTACAAATTCTCAATACTTTTTGAGATATTTGGAAAAAATTTTGGTAGATCCCTTAATTTAGGGGTCAGCCCTTTTTTCGAGATATCATTTGAAAGATCTTTTACATCTGCACAAATTTTGTTCTATATGTTTTAACAAAATATTTTTAGTTTAGAAGATAAAATGCAAAATATGTGTAAATTTTCGCTCTTTAAGGCGTTCTAATTTTTGACCCCTGTATAGCGCCATTTTGAATAGAGAAATCGAAAAACAAAAACCGATGTGCACAACTTCAATCCTTCTATTATCTAAAATCAGTTCAATTTTTGCTCCAGCTTTATCTCAGTCTTTGTCTGGAAACGAAAGCCTATAAATTTTCGTTTAAAGGGAAATAATCAAAACCGGAAGTGATTTTTTGAAATTTTAGACAACATTCTGATAGAGTTTAGTAACTTCTAGAAGCTCTGAAAATTTGAGCGAAATCAATTGAGAAATGAGTGAGATATGAGGCTTCAAAGTTAGCGTCTAGGAAGTAGAAGAAAAAAAAAAAGAATAATAATCTTTACCAACAGAATCAGTAGAAGGTCTTCCGTTGGAAACGGAAGACCTTAATTATGAGGAATGTTTTGTTGTGGAAAGAGTCAAAGAATATGTTAGGAACACACGGTTAGTACATGTAATTTTTGAGATAACAGTTTAAATCCATGGATAAATAAACCGAGAATCAAGCACACTTTTTTGTGCGCAATAAATATACAGTTTTTTCAATGGGTGGCACTGTAGCTCTCCGGTCTATCAATATTTCTTTTCGGAGAGCTACAGATCTGCAGCTAGCTCCGTTCCTGCATTTGGTCACAAAATGCAAGTAATGCAGAAATTATGTGACTACTTTGGATATGTATAGATACCTACGTAGCTATGAATAGCTTTGTATGTAGAACATATCTATCAATAGCTACGTAGGTAAAAATATTTTTTGGACTGGACCTGTCAGACTAACCTCTATATAGATAGAATAGATTACGGTTAAAGTCACATTCCTAATTGTTTATAAACCTCTCAACGGTTCAAGAAGGGCAATCTGTGGAAATTGGCTTAAAAACATAGCGACAAAAATCGGAGGCGTAAATATTGAAGGTGTCTACAATGCTTAGATATGTGGAGCTCTCTTTGTTAAAAATCCGAATTTTCTCAAACAGTGAGTTCTTCAGATGTGCCGGGAGCATCTTCGATCCAGGTCAGGAATTGAATGAAGATTAACATTGAAATACTGACTGCTTTTACACGTTGATAATTCATATAGGTGGAACCATATCAACATAAATTTGTTTATTGTCTATATATTACTTACCAGTCGGCAACCCTGAGCGCGCCAAAACACAGTTGTCTTTTACGTAGAGCTAACTGCGTATTTTCGTATCACTATTTATGAGGTATAAATCGGGAGTAGTTATTGTAGCGAACATCCTGCCACCTGGCGTCATAATGCAGCATTAAATTAGCACAATTTGTATTGGTCTTCGTTCAAAGCGCTTCATGGATTGCGTAATTGAATTTACGATTTTAATTCAGATAATGATAGTAATGTGTTTAAAACTATGTATCAATTTAAAAGAAAGAAGAAGGAACTTACAAGAACAAAGCAACTTAGATATAAACATGAAATAAAGAATGAAAGAAGCTTAAAGTTAAATGTAAGAAGCACGAATACGAAAGCAATGAAGTGACATATAATTGCAATAATACTAAAGAATAAGCAAGATGACAGAATTTAAGAACAATAAAGTGACATATGATTAACACAATACCAAAGAATAAGCAAGAAGGCAGAATATGAAAACAATAAAGTAACATATAATTAATAGAATACCAAAAAATAAGCAAGTAAGCATAATAAGAATAAATGCAAGACGCATAGAATTATGGCGGTAATTCCCTTCCATAGACTTGAGACGACGAAAAAATAGAGACAGAAAAATGTTTTGTTTTTCTGTTTTCGATCTTTCTCTCCTTTTTCGAGCAGTATACGAGGTTTATCTGTTAAAATCATGGACAAAGCGTTTTTCTCGAAAAATAATGGGCGCCGTAAGATGTAAATTTTAGCAAGTAAATAATCATCATATATTAGCGTATCTAAATACTTTTGATAAAATAAAGACAAAAATTAAGATTTTATTAACATCCTTTTATGTACATTCGCACGATAAAAAAGCCCGTCTTTCAAAAACAATACACGAGTATCATTTCGAAATAAATAGATTTTGGTAAACTGTATTCTATGCTTTATCTTTTGTTTCATCTATTGGAAAAATTTAGGTCATTTGCTTTATTTTTGGCAGTTTATCAATCATCCGAAATGGGAAAATGGTAAACACAACACACAAAAATGGCGACGTTTGATAACGTTACTACGCTTTCGAGAGCACTTCAATTTGTTTATCTTGCATGTTTAAGTTAAATGGGAGTTTTCATAGCGAGATCGCTCTAGGAATAACGAAAGACGGTGTCAATGTTAACAGCCAATACCTAAGATAGCTTTTTAGTTGAATGGTAGTAAAATAGTCTCCATTACGTTGTTACTAATAAATCTTCACAAGGTCCCAATTGATTGGCTCCTGGCGATTATTTAAAGAATGAGGGAAAAATCAACTATGTGCATCAATGAATTTCCATAATATAAATTGGAATTATCCAACTTGTTTTAGCAAAGAGGAAACGTGACGCTGCTTCGAACACTTTGACATTATCATCCATTATCCAACACATTATATAAAATCTAAAAATTTGTTTATTTATACATATAACTATTTGAAGTTTGCTCTGTTTTTTAATAAAAAAAAAAGTACTAAAGTGTAATGGAAATTTTAAATCAAAGTGAGAATTCTTAACACTTTACTCTTTAGTGCAAAAATATTTATATATTAAAGTACAAGCACGTGTATTCTGAGAAATTGAAATACTTTACTAGTTTCCATATTATTTTGAAAATTCTTACAACCTTTTATCTCCTTTAATGCCAGTCGCCATTAGACATAACGAGTTTGCTCTTGAGTCGCAGTAATTTCTAGCCAGAAAAATATCCCTCGCTTTCTCGAAAGGAACGTTAAACAAACAAAATCATTCATACTACCGTCTTTTAATACTCACAGTACTTTGATTTCCTTTCATTTTTAGATCCGATTTCTACATTTCTGAAGAAAAAAAATAATAGAAATATTGAGAATATATAGTTGCATTATTAAATTTGAAACTGAGTTTGAAACATACTCCATGCCAATTTAAAACACTACTGTCGGCACAGATGTATTTTGAAATACTATTGTTTCATGATTGTTTTGATGTTTGATGTTTGTTTTAAGACTGAAATTTTTGTGTTAACACACATTATATGTTATTTTAATATACTGAAAATACAAAGTAGAATTATTTTCGAGAGAAAATGCGCGGGGAAGGAGTGGGGGCAATAATACCAAATGGCAAAAATATATTAAGTTACGGTGAAGTTAGAATTTTCCCTCTCAAATAATAGTCTTTCTACACGTAAAGTAGAAAAAATATAATGTTTTACATTTTCAACAGTTGGGCTTTCTTTAAAAACACTATCAATTGAATTCCAACATTTCATTTCAATTTAATAATTCAAACTGTCAATTTAAATTTCAACCAGACCAAATATTATGGTATCCATGAAACGATACTTCGGGTCAATCCTAACATTTCCTCTTATTGTTGAACCCAGATTAATAAAAACCCCAAGTGAACACGGGTTATACTTAAGTACTTTTGCATAAAATAAGCACTTTAACGTAAAATAAACACTTTTACAAACAATTAGGACTTTCACATAAAATAAGAACATTTACTTAAAATATGCACTTCTACATAAAATAAGCACTTTTACAAGTAATGTTATGGTTCAGCACCGAGGGTCTGATTCCAACTGACTATTATCTATAACAACAAACTTTACATTGAAGAACATTTGTTCAATCAATTTCTATGGGTTGTCTATAACGGTAAATTGTGAAATCCACGTCTCACTTACAATAAATGAATGGATATTTAGGTTAGCCAATAATTCTTTATAACGAACATAAATTAAGTCCTTTTAAATATCATCAAAATCATCCCTCTTTTTAAATTAAGAAAACGAAGTTTGCCTGATTAGAAGTAATGGAATTTGTAAGAAGAGCATCTAACTTGAGTCATGCAAAATCCGAGATAAAAGGTACAAGATTTGTATGTCATGATAGATATTCTCTAAAAAACTTTATCATATAACATAAATACTACAATAAAACAGCTCTTAAGTAACGAATGACATTTACAAAGGTAAAATGATGACGAAAGATTAAGAACCCAATTTACACTGCACACTAGAGAGCTTTTATTCTATGGTATTTTTCTGCAGATAGAGCGATCTGCCCTTAGATCAAAATTCCAATAAATAGAAATTTACAGTATATTACTAAATTTGAAATTTCAGAAGTCAAAAATAAATTAACTGAACAAGCTATTTACATCTTTTTTCTCAAAAGAATAAAAAAATAGTGATTTTGATCATTAATATTGTGTTGTGTTGTAAAGAAAAAAGACAATTTACGGATTAACTGTCCATCTCTGTCGATCCCTTAAGTAGGATATGAACGTAACGAACAGTATTCAATCTCGAAGCCAATAAAACAATAAAAATAAGAGCAGAGCAAACACCGACCTCTGAAACATCAGAGGTGGGATCAGATGCCATAGAGGAGTGAGCATCCCCTGCTGACCGGTCACATCCACCGTGTGCTCATAGTCACGATGGGGAAATAACGAAAAATCCGTCGTCGTCAATTCAGTGTATAAATAATGGACTAACAATTAGTATGAAAAACGTCAGTCAGCATTTGACTCAATGATAAATTGTATTTGCTGACAAGGTCATTGTATCGACCATAGAACTTACGAAATGATGACTTTAAACGGGAATGATGATATTCTTGTTTCATCCACTTGCTTGTCAATAATACCTTGTTTTAGAAATTTTTCATATGTAGAGCATGTCCTATGTATCGAATCAACTGTACGGTTGAAATACACCCCGTATGCAGGTGATTAAGGTATATTGCTGCATAAGTAATTGAAGTTGACGATAGAAAAGTTAAAGTCATCACGTTTATCATATGGCTTGTTTATACGTTACCATTAACATCTTTTCAAGTAAAATATCCAAGTATGAAACAGATGCGTCAAACTCTGTCGTGTCTTTAATCTCAATCTCTCCTGGATATTACCATTGTTAATTTACAATACGCCATCGATATATCGAAGTAAATTCCGCTCTTTAGAAACAGAAAGAAGCTTTTTTAGCAGTTAATAAAAAGTCCGAAAGATGATTTATACTGTGAAGCATAGTAATTCACATTAAGATGTTCATACAGTCGAACCTGTATTTTAGGCATCTAATTAAAATTACGTTTTATAAAGATATTTAGATACTGTAAAAATGAAATCGATTAAAATATGAAGAAACTTCTATATAGTTTGTATGTATCATACGATATTATTTTAATTTTCATGCTTACTATACTTGGAGAGGCGGGCACTTTTACAAAGAGGTAAAATACCACTGATCATAGGAAGTATGTTTTCGTGTTGTATACAGAGTTTTATATTTCCGTTTCATTGGCGAATCATAGAAAAGAGGTACTCCATTAACATTCATAGGCACAAAACCCGTATCCAATCGCATTAATTTCGTTCTTGGTTTTTTTTTTTTTTTTTGTAGATTTAATTTCTTTATAAGAACTGTCAAATGAGCAAGTAACATGGAAAAATAAATCTCTATGGAAGGCTTTATAAGGTTGACGTTCCTTATCTTTTTGTGGAATGTTGTTCATGTATCTAAAAGCTGGGGTAATATTTCCATTGTTCAAATACTGTCTTTTCTCATGATGAATATTAAGTTTAAATAAATTGTTTTGACTCTTTTTAACCGCATTTATTTTTTTTTCTATTTTTTTTTCCATTTGATTGCAGATAATCTAAGCCTATTACCAGAGGAACAATTTCAAATGTTCAAATGCTCCGTTTTTTTATGATGAATATTAAGTCTGAAATGTTTTTTTAGACTCTTCTCAACCGTATTTTGATTTATTTTTCAATATTTGTTTTCAATTGATAGCAGATAATCTTAGCCTACTACTGGATGTACTATTCCCATTGTTTAAATACTGCGTATTTACTTGATGAATTTTCAGTCTGAACAAAATGTTTGGACTCTTCTTAACCGCGTTTTGATATATTTTGAATATTCTTTTTCAATTGATTGCAGATAATCTTAGCCTACTACCAGCGTACAAAGGGACGGCCTCTTCACATCAATATTATGGTGGTTATTACAAACCAGCAGGGAATGCTGTGGATGGTAAGCTTGAAGATGACTACGGTGAAAGTACATGCAGTATGACATGGGCTCATCACTCTAGAAAGGAGGCTTGGTGGAAATTTTCACTCAAAAGAATGGCTAACGTTGCCTACGTAACAATCTATTTTCGAACTTCAAGTAAGTCTACTTATTATTCTTTTTTTATAGAGAGAGAAAGCAAAAAAATCAACCCATCAGTATAAAAATTGACTATAGGTAAAGTTTATTCGATTAAACATTATGCTTAACATTACATATTATATTTTATCTTCAACTATCTGTCATTTTGTTTACGCTTTATAATAAAAAGCGTGAACTGACCCAAACCAGATTATACTCGATAATTTGGCCAAGAATAAGAGTCATTCCTTAGAATTTTATTTTAAAATAATTTCACAACTTTGGATGTAAAATGGTGTTGCTTTTTACGAGTTCAAATTTACTGCGCATTAATACAAACCTTGTAACGGAAGTGATGTGAAGCGAGGGGAGGTAATAACTGATCCATAGATCTAGCAGCCATGATGTGTGTTTACATGAGGTAAGATTGAGTTAGTGTTTGATTTGAAGTTAAAGATACAGTTATTAAATCTTGAATTTTCCATGGATTCCGACTGGAAATGAGGGGATTGTATGGATAAGATGATTAAGCTGGTCGTCAAGGGGGTGTGTCCCCATACCAAACCAGGTTATACAAAATATTTTCGTTCTTTTTCGGAAATTGACCAATGAGAGGCGAGAATATAAACAAAATTGAATTATATAATCTTAATAAGAGGATTGCAAATAAATATTTTGTATACATTTGATCACTGGTTTAAGGGATTGAATAGTAAGTATAAAAGAACTACAAATAATATATTTGTTTCCCTATCTCCTAGTCAATTTTCAAAAGTTAACATATTCGAATTTTTTTTTAAATTTTTTTTAAAGGATATTTATATATATTTTCAAAAATTGTTACTTTTGAGGGCAAAATAAAAAGAGATAAAATTCTATAAATTTGGGTAAACGTGTGTTTGTAACAATAGAAATCAACGGAAAACGGAAAATATTTGTAAAACACCCCCATGAAGCCACGCCCCTCCTCCAAAAAATCTTTTTTAAAATTAATATGGTCTTTTAACAGATTTCATTTTACAGTTTTTTTTTGTGTTTCACGAGGGTGGATCGGGTACTGATAGAAAAGATAAACTACAAATACGTTGATTTTTTTTCAAATTTCAAAGGAATTTTAAACGTAATATTTGTTTTTTTTTTTTTTGTTTGACGTCATGGAGTAAGGCTGTATAAGGAATAATATTTCCATGATCCAAAACTATGCGATCATACCTAGAGAGTAGATTTTGTGCAAGTTGATTAACATTGGAAACCTTTGCCTGCATTTTAAAAGAAACATATTTCAGAAAAAAGGATATTACTGGTGCAATATATCCGGTGTTTACTCCCTTTACTCTTTTGACATTGAACAGATTGTGATTCACTGTTTCAAGCTGTCCTTTTCTCTGCAGTTCTACACTATTGGATCAGTCCATTTATATTCTACAAAAGGGGTGATTAGCTCTTTCTGCGCCAAATGTCGCTGCTATCTTCGTGCCTTTTTCTTAGATTGTACTATAATTTGAATGGTTGAGCTAATATCCAAGGAATTATGTATGATTTGCCCTTTTAACCTCCTTCTAATGCTTCAGAAGTTCTATCTACGAGTAAATGTTTTATCTCATTTTTGATAAACAACAGCATATCGTGTATATATAAGTATACGGACATGCAACTATATAAGTATACGAACATGCAACACTAAGAAATCATTTTTTGTTTTCCGATCCCCTGATTGGTTTATTCCATAAACTGACTAGTCCAATAAAAATAAACAACGCAGTTTAACAAATCCTGATCTCCAGATTCATGATCTTCTATATGTTTCTGTTCAGTTGTACACTAAAAAATTAGAAACAAGTATGAAGTCGTGGACTTTTTTTCCACAAAGATCTAAATATTTAATTCATTCAATAATTCATTCTCAATATGTATGTTTGATGGTGACAACCCCCCCCCCCCCCTTCCGTGTTTTAAGGAAACAAATAATAAACACAAATTTCTACTTTTAACTTCAGTGGAGAAAATACACTCCAACAGAATGTGTATTTAATTATCTCGATCTTTAAAGATAATGCATGATTTGATAACTGATTTTATAATAGGTATTATCTTTAGTTTGAAATCAATTAAGATCAAAGGGCAGATTACTCCATTCCAGATGACCCACAGAATAAAAAAAGCTTTAGTATGCAGTTTAAAGACGATTTTTTACACGTTAAATAAAATCAAGATTTCGTGTACTCAAGGTTCTCATTATATAATGCAAGGACATGCCTTAAACCCACAAAAGTATCGTTCCAAAAGTTTATCATTCCTCATGCAGATATTGATTGATTTAGTCAGGCAAGCTTTTTAAAAAGCTGTTACTTGTATCAATTTTTTTTTCTGACGTGTACCATAAGAAAACAAACATTTTATCATATTTAAGACTCAAAATATTCTGATGTTTGAAAGTTTGATTTCAATACAAAATATCGTCTACCCCCTTTCTAAGACCTGAAATTAATGATGATTTACTATCCAGTGCTGGGATTAATGTGATTTATCAATTACCATGGAATCTCAATTATCTGGACGCTTTGGTTCCTAGTCAATTCTGCTGGATATGTGAAGCACCCGAATACACGAATCACTAGTATTACAAGACAGAACAACATTTAAAAATTCTGTCCCGATGAAAAATACATCACAAACCATGTTTTACATCACAATTGTACACCTTTAACGTCATTTTTAGTAGTATATCCAAAAATAAAGCAGATATATCTGACTCCTATTTCGAGCATAGTAACGGATGTTGACGATTGGAGACTTGGTGATCTGACATCAGGATTTCTCTAATTTCTGCTGGTAGATTATCCTTAAAGTTTTTTTTAAGTAAAAAATCCAAAGGTGAATAACATGTGTCAGACTTTCATTTCTGTTTCATCGGGATATCTCGTGTCAACATAAGAAAAAATAGCCATTATTATTTGCCAAAACGTCTTTGATATATCTTAATGTCGAGTTTTAGGCTGCATCAAATGTTTTTTTTTTCTTTTTACGTTTGAGATTTAAGAAATTTCTGCTTCATATAAATACAAAATAGATCTTCTTATACCCGGTACGCAATTGGTGCCCATGGAAATTTCAAACTTGGTCACAAAAAACCATGTATATATTGTCAAGTAGAGAGTCAAGGTTATTTGTAACTTTAGAGGACATGTGGTTCTCTTTAGCTCTTCAAAACAGTCAATTCTTCAATAATGAAAGGTGTTTTTACTACTGAACTCCTAAATTCAAATGATAAAAAGTATTTTTACCGTTTGATACATGAATATACTAAATTAGCTCATCCACAAATACAAATACGGTATATTTTATACTTTACCATTATTACATTGTATTTGTTTCAGCTGTTAATCGACACGTAGGATTTACTGTTTATGTGTTCAACGACTCATCGTACATACCTCCCTCAAATACATCTGAACACAAAGTGTTCACTCACAATATCTCTACCTGTCCTGAACGTGTTACAAATGTTACCGTCAATAAAGAGATCCGGGGGATAGCTATTTACAACTCAAAGGACCCTCCAGTCAGTACAACATGTGTGGGTTATGCACCTACATTTGCAACCATTGAAATTTGCGAAGTTAAAGTGATAGGTATGTACTGGTAATCTATTTATATATATAAGTAAGACTTAGTGGTGAAGGAAGTCTCAAAATATTTTAACAAAATACACAAATAAGTGAATTTGCTTAATGTAAGACATTGGATAAATTGTATACCAGACTTTCAATCATTTTTTAACTGTTTCAGGTTGTCCATCTAAACATTATGGAGAAAATTGCAATCCCTGTAACCCTAAATGTCGCGATACAGTTTGCGATGCATTTAATGGTTCCTGTATCTATGGATGCAGTGACAATGTCGTTGAATCACCGTTTTGTTCCGGTAAAAGGACATTTATCTAAATATCATTATAATATTTTGGGAATGCGTTTCATTTCAAGCACTGAAGGTACATGAAACTGAAAAAAAATCACTATGATGTTGAGAAAATCCTACAATTGTTACAGCTTCTTTTTTTAATTCCCACGCTTAGTACAAATCATACTTTTAACAGCCTGAATTAATTTAAATATGCACTCTTTCATACATATTCGTGTTACACGCATTCATACAAAAATTGATAATTGAATTAAAGATGTTCCGAATCTGACAAGGCATGTAGCACTTTCCATAATGATTTAGAAATCCTATCATTTTGCTTCTATTCTTCCGTAACACTGCTTTAACTATCGCCTTAATTTTCGATTCTTAAAGTACATTTTCATCTAATACACGTATCTAAATAAAATTGTTAGAATGTAAAGACGGCTTTTATGGACCAGATTGCACACAAGGTTGTGGAGTTTGTACACTTGGTACATTTTGTAACAAAACAAGTGGAATCTGTCCAGTTGGATGTCAGGGGAACTGGAATACCTCAAAATGTAACAGTGAGTGTAGTAGCATGTGCACTTTTTCAAGACTTAATACTTAAAATAAAACTATGTAAGAAAACCAAATTATAACAAAATATCAAAGTTAAATTAAAAATTCATTAACATTAAGGACATGTTTTGTGATTAAATAAAAAGAAAGATATTTTGCAACAGATCTTTCAAAATCATTGCAGAAAATTTGTTAGATCATTAAACGAAAAGACCATGTATTTAAACAAAAGAGGATTCCACCTTTTTTTCTAATGTCGTAATGCATGTTTATATTACTTCACGGTTGCTATTTTCAGTATGCAAAAATGGATTTTATGGAACAAATTGTGAATTTCCTTGTGGTAAGTGTAGAATCGGGACCTTTTGTGATAATCAAACAGGGATATGTCCAGAAGGATGCCAGGATCATTGGAATGGAACCCATTGTGATGGTTATGTATATAATTGTATTTAAGTTAACCATATTTCATTTTGTTGCTATGAACAATTCTATTAACATTGAACATCAAGATGAATTTAGCTTGTCTGATTCTGATTATAATAATTTTGCATATTATAAATGTAGAGTGAATTACATAATGCATATTTATTTCTTCATGGTTGCTATTTTCAGTATGCAAAAATGGATTTTTTGGAGAAAATTGTGAATTTCCTTGTGGTAAGTGTAGAATCGGGACCTCTTGTGATAATCAGACTGGGATATGTCCAGAAGGATGTCAGGATCATTGGACTAGAACAAAATGCGACGGTAATGTATATGTGTGTTAACATTGTTTATGAAACAAGAATATCAGCAGTCTCGTTTTAAGTCTTCATGTCGTTAGTTCTAAGGTCGATACAATGTTCTGAAAGTCTGTGTTTGCTCTGCTTCTATTTTGTATTGTTATATGATCTTGAATTATGTTCGTCATTTCAGTGTGCCTAGTTTCTTTCCCTTCTTGTACTATTTTTTTTCTATTCTGCTTAGTAATCATTAGTAATTTGGTTTTCAGAATGCGAAGATTATAAATAAGGACAAAACTGTTCGTTTGACTGTGGTAAGTGTAAAGACGACAGACCATGTTCTAAAGTTTCCGGAAAATGTAAAGCGGGATGTGTGACAGGGTGGAGTGGATTGTTCTGTTCGAAAGGTTTTTTTTTTTTTGTATTTTGTTGTAATAAGTTTGAAATTCTCCCTGGTTGCACATTTTTGCAGAATATTACGAATTTATCCAATCCGCATAGATTACAGATTAGTTTTAAAAACTTAAACGTATATTTTGTATATAAAAGTTAAATAGATGATGATTCGGTCAACCTGATTTAAATATGATAAAAACTAGTTTTCGTGCAGTTTTGATTAACAGCAGATAATATCCGTCATACAGTACGTCAGTGTTTTAATGTACCTATATATGATATATGATTTTTTTAAAAACTAAATCAGCGAAGAAGTTGAAATTTAAACGAAACTTAACGGAATTGTAAAGTAATGTAAATTCAACGACATATATTTATTTAAAAGATTGCTTAAAATGAATATGATTATATTATTTCAGAATTGGTCAACACCGACCAACGAAATGGAGGTGAGTTCAAAATAAAAAAAAATCGGTAAAGCTGAACACTTCTCATAAATAGGCACTGTCAGGCGGAAGGATTTGGAAATAACGAACATTATTCAATATCAAAGTCCATAAAACAATACAAAACAGGAGCAGAGCAAGCACATACCTCCGGAACATCAGAGGTAGGATCAGGTGCCACGGAAGAGTGAGCATCCCCTGCTGGCCGGTCACACCCGCTGTGTGGTCCTTGTCATGAACGGGAAATAATGGAATATCAATTATAAAAATAATATAATAATAAAATAATATTATAGGATATTATAATGATATAAGCCCTTCAATTTCGTTACACTCGATAGCGCACTTGAAACTCGTAGTAGACATGTAGTATTCCTTTCGTGGTCTAAGATTTTTGCGTTTATAACTTGTTTATATGTGTATTTTCTGTTCCTAAGTTATCTAGTGACTTGTATTTGTCATGATGCTGTTCTCCTGTTTTGAAAAAAAAAATTTCTGTGTAAATTTGATAATTTCATGGCGACCGAGTAGCAGGGCAGTGTGATATGTATGTCAACACTCTGACCTCCTCAGCAAAATACTTATAACTGTTAAGATATCTCCTCCTTATATAGGGGTTGTAGGGGATAGCAGGATGAACAGGAAATATGGCGCATTTTGCCTTTTTACGAGTAGTGTTAAGCTTCAAATTCATTCTCTTGAGTGAGTAAGGGCAAAATATATTGTCAGGTGTGTTCGCATATTTATTTTCTCTCGGCTGAACATAAAGGGAAACATAAATTCAAACTGTAAAAGCCTTTCAAAAACTAAAAATAATCGTTTACCTACTTTCAGTCAATTTGTGTGTGTGTGTGTGTGTGTGTGTGTGTGTGTGTGTAAAAATTGTCAAAATATACAAATCTCATTTTTTTTATCTACAGATGATGGGTTTCCAAAAGTTTCAACTGCAATAATTTCTATTGTTTCAACGCTTGTTGTTCTGACCATTATATGTGTAGTGTTGGCTCGAATCCTATGCAAGAAAATAAAAATAAGAAGTCAGCATACATGAAAGGACGCAACAGACATTATGCATGAAAAACTCATTGATCAATTAGGTGATGCAAACAACGACCCTACATATCGAAGATTCCTATCCTAGCTTCTCAATCGGAAGTTTCTCATTACCAGGATATGAACAAATCTACAAAAATAATGAATTGGGGCACTTGTCCATGACTTGTTAATTATTGACAAGTTTGTGGCGTGTTTGTTCTCCCATCTTTTTTGCAAATTCTTCTAGTCATATTTGTATTTTTTCCTTATGTATATTAATGTCCTTATAAAGGATATATTAAAATATGGTCATATGTAACTTTTGTACATATTTGGTTAATTTGTTTGGCATTACAATAAATGCTCATTTACAACAAACATTTTGTTTTGATATTTGCAAAAAACAGAGCAGAGTAGACTCATTCATGGAGAAAATAAAATATTTGAGGAAGGTGGAAGACGATGGTATAATGAATTTGTTAAAAAAAATAAGTGATTTATTTGATCATGACGATATAGTTTTTTCTCTTTATTCCCTTTGTTTAAAAAGGAATAAGAAATAAACGGCATGAAATTACCTTCAATGTGTTAATGGTGTACTTATCTATTTAAAAATGAATATGAGCATCCTATAATATCATAAATACTTTCTAAAAGCCTTTATAATACTCTTTGTCGGGTCTTCGTAAAGATTGCAGATACTGTATAATTTATGTATTTATATTAGAAAACAATAATGTTGTATTATCACAAATAATTGTTGGCACAGTTTTTGTTATGCTTAAAGCAGTTTTGTACGATTTTAATATAAAAATATAAATGGGAGAAAAAAATTTTCAGCTCATAAATTTTCAAATACCGACGTGTAAATCTGAGTCTTCTAATTCCTTCTCGTTAATCACTAATTTTGGAGTTTCCACATCTTCAAGCGATTATCACACAACTATGAAATTACTTTGCTACATCCGTACTTCGTAATAACCGTATGAGAAATTCATTGAATAATAATATACCCTCAAATTAGTAAACATGGACATCTTGATCTTAGGATCATCAAAAGGAGGTTACATGTACCACCATATCCTGATATTAACAGATCATTTCACGAGATTTGCCCATGCCATATTCACAAAGAACCAGACAGCAAGAACAACAGCTGAGACCCTTTACACCAACGTCATGACCAAATACGGGTTTCCAAATAGGATACAAGGATACATTGTGAACACAGAGCTAATTTTGAGGGTAA
Source organism: Saccostrea cuccullata (assembly GCF_032062105.1). Classification (NCBI taxonomy): domain Eukaryota; kingdom Metazoa; phylum Mollusca; class Bivalvia; order Ostreida; family Ostreidae; genus Saccostrea; species Saccostrea cuccullata. The sequence goes on from NW_026927867.1 coordinate 289,668, forward strand.
GATCATAAAGAAATTTTGCAATATAACAGGGAAGAAGTCCAGAACAATTTTCTATCATACCATGGGCAAAGACATGTGTAAGAGGTTTAATAAAACTCCAATGGACATGCCAGGAACACTCAACCCAACTTAGAAGTCCAACTGGAAAGCCCACATCCATCATTGGTACATGCATATAACACAACAAGACACGAAAGCACAAAGCAATCACCGTACTTGCTGATAATTGAAAGAGAACTGAGACTACCTATAGAAAAAACTTTGGATTTAACAACCCTGAGAAGAAAAAACCATGACAAAACATGTCGAATATCTAAGAACAAGAATGGAGTTGGCATTTGAATTAGCATTATGAGCAGCAGAAAAAGCAGAAGTAAAACAAAGTTAGTATTTTGACAGGGTTCTCCACATTTGAAAATTTAACCATGGAGGAAGCTGTGCGAAGGCGAAGTGTGACCAAAAACATGAATACGTGATAGACTGCCTAATTTCATTAATAAATGATTGGTTTTACAATTTTTAAAATTAACACTTTTTAAATAAAAAAAAAATGATGATATTGCAAAGATTTATCCTGTATTTTACTTCACAAATGTACCAAAATTTGCCCAAAACTATCGAAACTTCTAAAGGAATTTAAAGAAAATTGTTGATACAGTAACCATGGAAATATTATTCAGAAATAAATATTTATAAGAATTGATGTAGCCTGTTACATATGTATATACAATGTTTTAGTGAAATATAACTAGGGGGCCTAAACCTAATGAATAGGTGCTATTTTTTTAAGTTAACACACAAAGGGATAATTTGGAGCAGAATCCTTTTTTTCTAAACGTTCTATTTTTCTAGATATTTCATTTTTCACCAAGTGTTATTTACTTCTACACCTACCCCAGTGCTTAAAATAGCGCCACGCGACGTTTCATAACAACGGGAAGTAACTCTAAATCTAAGACGGCGATTGAGACGTAGGCCCTAGGTGATGGATATGTATTTGCTATAAGATTACGTAACACTTGACTGTCCTATGTTAGTGGACAGTGCCAGGTTAATTTAGATTTAAATGATAGCACACTTGATTTCACTATTTATCATGTAAAGCTTCATGAGTGAGGATGTCCTTATCGGATGTTAAAAGTAATGTATGGTTTTCCATAGTACAGACTAAAGGGTTGTTAATACTCTAAATTAGGTAGGAACAAGCAGGAGCCTGTAGTTATGTATATTGTGAAGTTAGTGTTCACGTTTTAACAAAAACTAGCGCAAATGTTTGTGAACAAGCAGGATATAAGGACACTATAGGAGACATTCTTTGAGAACAAAAGCGGCGACCGGATAGCATGATGCTGGGATTGAAGAATAGCTAATAAAAGAGAAAAACGGGCAACAAAATCTATTACATTTTGATCCAGAGAGTAAATGAAATAATTCTTGGAAATATTGGGGATTCTATGGAATCCGGATAGTATGGAATCCGGATAGGGCCACGCAGTTCACTATCGCATTATCGTACCATCGAGATTTGAGTCGATGGTGCGATGACGCGATGGTGCGATAACGATGAAGCGATGGTGCGATAACGATGAAGCGATGGCGCGATAGCGCGATGACGATGATGCGATGGCGCGATAGCGTGACGACGATGATGCGGTGGTACGATGGAGCGATAATGCGATGACGCAATGGCACGATAGCGATGATGCGTTGGTGCGATAGCGATGATGCGATGGCGCGACAGTGGTGATGCGATGCTTTATCGTGCCATCGTTATTGCTTTATCGCGCTATCGACATCGTGTCATCGCACCATCGCTCTATCGACTATATAGATAGGATGGCATTCTCAGCAGGTAGTTAATTCGAGCTAAGATTTGATTGCCCAGTGATAATTAACTGACTTTAATTTTGTATTTGATAATCATATTTTAAATAACAAACACGAAGTACCAAGAGGAGAGAGGAAGGAAGACTTTTGTTTTGTATTTATTTTGTATTTTAGTATTGTATACTAGACAGTATATAGGTCCCTGATTTCACGATGCAAGAAATAAATTTAAATTTCGTATAAGCATTTACTTGGTTTAATAGTTAATGATAGCATTCACGATGGGTTTAATTTTGCAGAAAAAAAATGAATCGCGAACATAGTGAAAGTAAAACCATCGTAATTATTTCCCACGTAATTATTACCCAATCTACAGTATTAATCCCCCCCCCCCCTTTAGAAACCAAAATCTAGATCACGCGGATTTCGATTTCTTTTACATCATTCACAACATGAGTGTATACATCATTCACAACATGAGTGCATTGTTAACTTTATCTTGATTATCAAACTATATTTTAACAATCTTTTAACTTGTTATATGTCTGGCAATAAAGACATGGTTAATTTTTATGCCAAGTGAAGTTAATTCACGCAGTAAGATCTATTTCCGATATGTATTCAGTTCATACTTTCGCAACCTGACGCCATTTCTCTTCTCAATGTCGCATGCGCAGAAGAGTCGATAGCGCGATAGTGCGACAATGCGATGACGATAGTGCGATAGAGCACTGATGATGACACGATAAAGAATCGCTTCATCGTTATCGCGTTATCGTATCATCGCTATCGCACCATCGCAGCATTGCTATCGTGCCATCGCGTCATCGCTTTATCGCTCCATCGCACCATCGCTTCATCGTCATCGCAGTATCGCGCCATCGCGTCATCGTCATCGCGCTATCGCACCATCGCTTCATCGTTATCGCTTCATCGCTCCATCGTCATCGCATTATCGCGTCATCGCACCATCGACTCAAACCTCGATGGTGCGATGATGCGATAGTGAACTGCGTGGCCCTATCCGGATTCCATAAAAACCTGTACACTAAGTTGCCTTTTATTGTACATGAAGTTGACAAAAAGTTGTTGATTAAGTTAAAAAAAGAGAGTTTTTTTCAATGTAATGTATGGTGACAGGTGACTTAATGTACAGGTTTTAAATGGCCAAATCTATTATGCTGTATAAAGTATATGTACTTAAACACAAAAGATTACTAAACAAAAATGTTTTAAAAGTAGGAATGAAATTGCAAACGCAATTTAATGTGCTATCTTCAAAAAATATTGATTTCAAATCATTGAGCTTGTATCCGAGGCATATGTATATAACTGTGTTTTATAAAGATATTAGACACTGTAAAATTAGAAAAAAAAATAAATGAGGAAGATTTTGAGTAGTGTGTGTATCAAAGGATTAAATAAAAATCTTTTGCTATATATAGTGGTATAAAATAACATTCATAAAAGAGGGTGAAAAAGTGATCACAGGAAGTTTTTTTTCTATTTTGTACAAAGATCTTTATAATTCCACTTAGGAATAGTAGATATTGTTATGAACACAAATTAAACATCGTTAACGACCAATATCACGCAATCCATATTTCTACGTATATTTTTCCTCCTTGATTTTCATTTGTTATTTGTTGAATGAGTAAATCCTTATCTCGATGGAAGGATTCATAAAGTTGATGTGCTTTATAATTTTGGGAGATGCTGCACATGTATCTAAAGCATGGGGTAATGTTTCGATAATTTTTTTTCCAACAAATATCACTTTTCATGAAGAAAATAATTTACGAAAAAGGATTATAGTCATTTTTTTTCCCGAATTTAGATTTCTTTGTTTTGTATTTTCATTGATTTTAGATAATCTTAGTTTACTACCAAAGTATAAAGGACAAGCGTCTATGGAACCATATGTCAGTTTTTATAACGCGCCGCCAGGGGGAGCTGTAGATGGATATCTCCAGGAGGAACGTGGACAAGCCACATGTAGCATTACATGAGCTAATCCAAAAATTAAGGAAGCTTGGTGGAAATTTCCATTGAAATCTATGGCTAATGTAGCATATCTAGAAATTTATTTTCGAAGCTCAAGTAAGTTTTTTTAATATAACCTTGAATAATTTTAAAATTAATATCCTTAATAACGGACTTATGTGTTATGTAGGTAGATATATTTGTGAAACTAATGTAACTTAATTTTTTTTCTTCGGGTAACCGGGATCCAAGTGAAAAACAGCCTTCAATGATATAAAGAAAAGAAAATGAAACAATTGGTAAACGTATTAGGTGTAGTTAATTTCATTTTTCGTATGTATTTACCAATATTCCTGGCTAATATTCAAAATCATATTTAATGAAAATAAAACCAAATTCTATTTTTATTTTGTCAAAAAAATGAGTTATTGAAACTATTATGGCGATACCCCAAAAATTTGAGACCGATAATAATCTTGAAAGTATCCATTCAATGATCATTTTGCTTTTCCTTAGGAAATTCATCTGGCTTGGTATATTTTTCTATAGTTTATATTATACTCTTAGCACTAAGCTAACATATACTGAAATTTGTGCTCATCTGCAAACTTTTTTTTTTTATTTTTATAAAATTTTACTTATGTTTCCAAAGTCTATTTCATTTTCCAGTCCAAGAAAAACATTCTAAGAATTATACACTTTTCTGAACCTGTGACATGATATTAAGATTCCCCAAAAGATAAAAACAATATCATCCGTCCTTAAAAAGACACCGCGATGAACAAAAAGGAAAATTGACAAGCGTAGAAATTTTGCATGACCCGTACAAATTTTGCTCAAATTATCAAAGTATTAGGTTTCAGAACCTGAAATTCTACTTTTTGGAAAAAAAAAATAAATAAAAAATAAAATATGTAAGAAAAATGTCAGTATGCCCATCACAAATACGCTTTACATCTTCCTTCCGATTGTACGCGTGTGCAAAAAAGTTGAAAAAATTACCATGGTCTAAAGTATTTAAGAATGAAAGTACCGGTAAGTAGACAAAGAATTTTGATACAATCTTTTCAAAAAGTTTTTAGAACATATTCCTCACCTTTGCATGCTCAAGTTGAATGGTAAGAATTATTGACAGGTTATTACTGAAAGTCCAACTTTGGAATGTTTTGTGAGAACCGAAAGTTTTGATGACTTTAAACATATTTTGTTGGATATTTTTTTTTTCAAGATTGCTCTTGGAAATAATTTTCCTTTCCAAGATTTAAATCAACAAACTTTATAAAGTTGTCTCAACTAATGATCCTGTAAAAAATTGTTTCGTTTTCAACATCTGTAACAAAGGAATTTAGAGGCCAGACTCTTTGTTCCTAAACTCAAATACTTTGATGAAAAACTTTCTCTTCCTTTACAGTATTCCCCTTTTGGCTGATAAATAATCTTTGTTATAAACAATTATTTTATACATTTTATGTCTTAATTAAGATTATTATTTGAGTTTTCAAAAATATTGTATTTTATTCAGCTGTGAATCGACATGTGGGGTTTTCTGTTTTTGTTTTCAACGATCCATTGTACATTCCTCCATTCAACTTATCCCAACATCTCGTCTTCACTCACAATGTATCCACCTGTCCTGATAGTGTGACAACTGTGAAAATCAATAAAGAGACACAGGGGGCTGCCATTTATAATTCTAAGGATCCCCCTGTGAGTACACCATGTCTGTACTATGAACCCACGTTTGCAACTATTGAAATTTGCAAAGTAAAAGTAATGGGTATGTTTAAAGAATATTCAAATATATACTGCAAAGGCTTGTTGGTTAAATCTTTCGAATCTATGGGAATATATTGAAAGTTTTTTTTTTGAAATAACTGTCCTTGATCCTTTTTCATAAATGAATACGCTTTTATGTTAATTTACTCAATATTCAAGAATATTGTCTAAAATGAATATACATTCATGGCTAACAGCTGTTTATAAATCATTTAAGGTTGTCCATCTATACATTATGGAGAAAATTGCGATCTCTGTAATCCTAAATGTCGTAATATAGTGTGTGATGCTTTTAATGGTTCCTGTGTCTATGGATGTAGTACCAATGTTATTGAATCACCGTATTGTTCAGGTAAAGGAAACTTAATTGAATACGAAATTTTAAGCGACGAAATACAGAGAAACACAGTCAAGAACAGTATTTAGGAATATAAACACTGTAGGAGCATAAAACAGAAAAAAATCACCGCAATATTGAGAATACTCCCAAGTTGAGATAAGTTTTTTATCTTTAATTCACCCGCTTTCTTTATAAATTTATTTTTTTTTTCAGATATGCAACATCTCTTATATAAGTTTGAATGTTTTAAACTTTCCTATCACCCAATTAATTTGAATTGCCAAATATATACATATATTGGAATCCGAAACTCCATTCGAATCATTTAAATATGTTCTTAATGATCATTTCGTAGATGTAATCTCATCATATCTTACCGATTATGTTAGAATATAAAGACGGGTATTATGGACCAGATTGCACAAAGATGTGTGGATTTTGCAAAACAGGTACACTCTGTAACAAAACAAATGGAATGTGTACAGAGGGATGTCAGGACAACTGGAAAAATTCAAAGTGTAATGGTAAGTATAAAAGCATGTGCATGTCATTTTTCAAGACATCGAGTTTTCAATAATCAAGTAAGAAAACGAAATTTTAACGGAATATCAAAGGCATATCCGTGGACAATATTTTTAGGAATAACGATATGTTTTGTAGTTAAACTAAGAGAATATCTAGCAACAGACCTGTTAAAATCATTTATCTACATTTGTGGACCATTTAACGTTTCCGCCAGGTTTGATTTTACCAATATCACATAAGCATATTTATGTTTCCACTGTCATTTATTTCAGTATGTAAAAATGGATTTTATGGAGCAAATTGTGAATTTCCTTGTGGTAAATGTAGAATCAGGGACCTTTTGTGATCATCAAACAGGGATATGTCCAGAAGGATGCCAGGATCATTGGAATGGAACAAAATGCGAAGGTAATGTATATGTTTGTTTTTATTACTCAGTAGCTAATCTTTTTTAATAAGTTCCTGTGAGCAATGCTATTTAAAAATCTGAAGCCGGATGTATGACTGGGTGGACTGGGTTGTTTTGTTCGAAAGGTTTTTCGTTTTCTGCTTTCATATGATGGATATTTTCTTCAGTTTTCTATTTTCTGCAGAATTTCGCGAATGGATGAAATGTGCATACATTATATTCTTTTTCTCAATATGAACTCGCATATTTTATGCAATTTTAATATGATACAGGATGCTTCTTTCAACCTTGTTTAAAACTATTGCAACAGTATTTGAAAAAAAATTACAAGAATTTCTAAAAGATAATAGTTCTATTAAGTTAAATGCTAGTTTTCATGCACTTTTTATCAACAGCAGAAAATAGCCGTTATACAATATGTCCATGGTTTAATGTTTATGATCATTTTTTTTTCTTACTCATTGAGGAAATTAAATTCCAAACGACACTAGACGTAGGTAAAACAAGAAAACGTAAATTGAACGAGATATATGCATCTTAAAATGTGAAAATGCTTTTCCAGAAATGTCCTCTAAAGAAAACTTAAATGCAGGTGAGTTCAATTTAAAAGAGTCTATCAAATGCATCTTCTTGTGTCAGTAAAAGGCAAAATATTTGCTCATTTTTTATCATTCTCTTTCTGTACATAAAAGGATTGATTGATTGTACGAGGGTTGTCCCGTAAAATCGTGGACAAGTTGTCTAGTTTGAAAAATAATCATCACTGCGTTCTGAAATTTTCACCACTTTTTAGCAGATAAATTATGAATATACATAGCAAATTTCAAATAGATATATGCATAGGTAAACAAATCGTGATATTTTATGTTATGTACTGTATCGCCCTACGGCGCACGGATGATAACGTCAAAGTGTCTAAAACAGCGTCACATTTCATCTTTGCTAAACTTAAAGTTGGATAAGCCCAACTTAAATTTAGAAATTTTATTGATTTACATATGTGAGTATCTATAACCAGTTAAGAAACCAATGTGGCACACTCATGCGATCTTCTGAATATTTATTAGCAAGTTACAGACAGTATTCTCACCATCATTCAACTAAAAGAGAATCTCACATCGACGGTCGACAGTGACAGCGTCCTTCAATGCTATCACAAATGGCAGTCTGTCCATATGTTTTGTACTATCTGGGGACTCGACCACGAAGACTTCACTAAGAAAACTTTCATTTCATTTATATACTAAAGATCTGGTGATATTTTTCATATTTTCTTTCTTCCGTATTCCTTTAAAGTCTCTTAAGGCGTCATTACAACATCCTAATCTATCTGAACTGCTCTCCGGTGCGCCGTAACGTCATAAAAAGTCGCCATTTTTCGTGAATTGTGTTTATTACTTTCCCATTTCAATTGCTCGGGAAACTGCCAAAAATTACCCAAATGCCTTGAAATTTTTAAAAATACGACAGAATTGATTAAGGAATGGAATTAGGATAATTTTCATCCTAATCTTATGTATTGAAAACTTTTATTACGAACTAATTCTTATGTCTTCTCTAATATAAACATGCTATTTTTACCGTGCGCCGTAGGACCATACCTTGTGCACATTCAAGCAGAATAAAATCTTTGTTTTTGAATATATATTATCAAAAACATTATGATTCACTTAAATATGATGAATAAACATTTACTGAAAATTTCAGCTTAGTGCGCCCATTACTTTTCGAGAAAAACGCTTTGTCCACGATTTTATGGGACAACCCTCGTATATTGTTTAACGCACCTCTCGAGAACACATAAAAGGAAATAAACTTCAAATTATTACGGCTTAAACCCTTTTTCGTTTTCCTGAAGATATTTTACCATAAAAATTGTCAAAAAATACAAATCTCGTGTTTTTAACTTACAGATGATGGGATTTCAAAAGTATCAACTGCATTTCTATCCATTGGTTCAACGCTTGTTGTTGTTACTCTAATAGTTTTGGCTCGAATCGTATACAAGAGAATAAAAAAGAGAGATCTAAATCTACAGGATGCATCAAAAATTATGCCCGGAAAACTCTACGATCAATTAGCTGATACAAACACCGATCATACCTATCAAAAGATAACTACAAAAACAGAAAATTCGCATTATCAAGAAATGCACATCTACAAAAATGATGAATTTGCTCAAAACTGACTTTATTTTTGGCTCGTTACATTTGTCTTAACGTAATGATATATATATTTTTTTAATTCAAATAGGCTCTTTTATATTTAACTAATTTGGACCATACAGTGTATTTTGTTCAGAGGTGTTCAGAATATTTTCAATCAGTAATTTTGTGCGAAATGCAATATTCTATCTGCATTAAGAATAACCGAAAAGAGACACAGTAAGTCAAGGCTACTGCTACTCACCATATAATGTTTAATTTGCTGTGTTTATGTGTTTTAAGAGTTATTTAAGGAATCACTATCTAGTTTTGAGAGTATGCCAGGGCATCAACAATAGCGGGAAACATGGGATAATTTGCATAATGGGCGAAGCCCGTTATGCTAAAATTATCCCATGTTTCCCACTATTGTTGATGTCCCTGGCATACTCTCAAAACTAGACAGTGATTCCTTATATTTCCATTTCATTGTGAAATAAAATTGTAGACTTAGACGTTAAGAATGTAGACTAATCGATTTAAATTACACGAGGACTTCCATGCCAATTTCAATAGTCCTCGCACACTGACGTCAAACACAGGCAGCCGCACGAGATTTACATGCATATTTGGCCTCCTTAGCGTCAGACACAGAGACAGATGCGCACGAGATTTGCATGCGTTTTAGGCCTCCTTAGCTGCTGACCTATCGACCTGCCTAATTTACATTCCGGCAGAATTATCAGGAAATCAACTCCGCTTACTTTCAAAGGGTTATTATGGAGAAAAAATTTAGAAATGGAAATATTATGAAATATCAATTGTTTGCTTTATTTTAATCAATAAATTTGGGTATATTAAAACAATTTTTTTTCTTCATATTTAATTGTTAAAATGACAAGTGCAATTTGATATTTTACAAATATTTTTATGTAACATCGAGTGTTATTCATTGTAGATATTTGTTGAAATTCCGCTTATAAGAGAACTCCATACACGGAACGGACGAACGTATCTCGACGATATTAACCGTATTACTAGTTTATAAATACCATAACTAGCTCTATATTTATTTTGTTATTATTTAAAAGGCGGATCAGGCACCGGTGTGCCGGGCGTGCGCTCCCTCCCCCATTTGATTTTTGTCATCTTTTTTTGTTTGTATTATCTTGAAATTACCAGGAAAACACCTCTAATTTGTTATAGATTTCCTCAGTTTCCGGGGGCTTCGCCCCTGGATCGCACCTCTGGATCCCAACGAGCTTTTCCTGGACCCACTGGGGGCTTTAATGCAGCCCCCAGACTTCCCAGTTCTCTACTACCCCCCCCCCCCTTACGTTTTGAAATTCCTGGATCCGCCGCTTACTAAATATTTAGACAGTTAAACTGCTAGTACATATTTTCTACACTTCCTAGTAAGATATGAAGGACCAATATCGGTTTATTATATTTATGTCCGGTTCTATCGACACCCTAGATGGGAACTTGCATCTATGGTTAAATTGTGCTCAGCTCTTGCAAAGCGTCGTATTGATAATTGTTACAACCTAAAAGTATGGCACGAGAATTCACAAAAAAAGCTTAACATAGTTTCACAGTTGATAAACTAGATTTATCAACTGTAAACTATAGTTTACAAACCGTAAACTATAGTTAACAAGTCGTTAACTATAGTTTTCATATGTAAAAACAATATGTAACAGTTATTAACTATAGTTTACGAATGCTAATCTAAGTTTAGCTGTCTGTAATAAAACGTTAACAATAGATTTTAATTGTTGATGAACGTAGATTCACGTCTGTAAGCTATAATTTACAATCGTGAACTATAGTTAAGAGTTGTTGATCATAGTTTCACGAATTGTGAAACTATATTTATCAGATCGTGAACTATAGTTAAGAGTTGTTAGCCATCGTTTACAAATCGTAAAACTGTATTTATCAGATAATCAATGATTTACAACTGCAAATGATTTTTTTCAGTGTTAAGTATAGTTTACGGTTCTGAAACATAGATTATCGCGTAACTATTGTTTACAGATAGATTAACGTTCAACTTGTTAACTATAGTATACAGTCCGTAAACTATAGTTTACAACCGATAAACTTAGTTTTTCGACTATGAAACTTTGTTTATCTCATTTTTGTGAATTTGGGGTGACGTATTTATTTATCGTAATAAACAAAGGTCATCCTTTACCGTGGGTGGATCCAGCAATTTTTATAAAGGATGGTGGGGGGGGGGTTCCATGTCGGTGTACCTAGCACTAATGCATAGAATCACCCCATGCCCACTTCAAGTCCGTAGCTTCATTTATAAAAAGGAGGAGCTCCAAAAACATTTAACAAGCAAAAAAAAAACCAAACAAACAAAACAAAACAAAACAAACAAACAAACAAAACAAAATTACTTATGCACCACACTTTAAACTCGGGAGGAGGTAGAGGTAGGATTCATGTCACTTTTCTGTTCCGAACATTACTTTCAAACTTGAATCTGCGTATTTTCCGGCAACAAAAGATGTGGAGGGAGCTTCCAAAACAAAATATTATAATAATTTAAAACTGCAGCAAAAGACTATTCTCAGGAAAAGTGACCCCCTCCTTCTGCACACTACAGAAACATTTTAACATTTTACTATATTGATTAAAAAAGCAAATACGCGAAAATCTACAGATCTAGCGAGCAGAAAGGACAGCTATTTTTTATTTTTTAAATGATTAGACGTATTAATATCTATTTTACATAAAAGCTATTCTCTCTCTCTCTCTCTCTCTCTCTATCTGTGTGTGTGTGTGTGTGTACAAAAATAAAGGGGGGGGGTCAAACTCCCGGAACCACCCCCTGGTCTGCCAATGCTTGATATAATATGGATCAGTTTTCATTTATTATAAGTTAATTAAAATGAATCAATAAATACTCCCCTGAACATATGCATATATTTATATCATACTGGTACATGGCACACCGAAGCAATTATACTTATCAAATTGATAATTCTTTTTTTTATATACGCGTGATTCGTTCGTACGTTTCGTCTGTTAAACTGGTAGTCACAAAGTAAACAAGTTTACCGTTCGTAAAACAGATATTCGTTCGTTACGCGTTTGGTGTTCTCTGTTAAGAGTCGCGACGTAATCACGTACAAAGAAACATTTCGATGACATTGCGGAGTTCAATGACAATTGCGCATCTTGTACTGCTGTTTAAAATGTACCTGTATATCTTGTGACAAAAAACACTTACTGCTTTATCGACACAATAACCCAAGTCTTCTTGAAGAATAGTTTACACCAGTGCATTACAAGTTGATATGACTTCAATACGAAAACTTTGTAAATGAAAGAGTAAACATCATTTTCTATATTTTTCTCTCAAATATTTAAAAACATAAAAATGAGTTTCGAAGGGACAATAAAAGTTCCCGTTTATTTTCAATACTACCGAGTTGGTACAGATAATTGTAATAGCCCACAATGAATTGCAACAATCGGTAAGTAAACAGATAGCTAATTTAACATGCAAATTTATGCTGGCGTCAGAAAATCTAGGTTACTTGTTTAGGGTAACTTTGAGTAATTTACTTGATAAATCGATGAGAGTTTGGACTTGATTAATATTAATATGTGTAACCAATTTATATAATTACAGTGCAGATAACCACTTACAACACAAAAATCAGCGTAAGCAAAATAAGCATCACCATTAGGATCTGCAAACTTGTCAAGCAAAGGAGACAATTGTATAACTAGCGTTGACATTTTAAAATCAGCATTGACTTGCAGAGATCAGAAATCTGCTCATAAATAGAAAACATATGGAAAAGTGATTTCATGATGTTAATTGTTAATATATAATACTTGTCTATTTTTAAAACATCATATAAAGAAATTTTACTCCCTCAACTTGTAATGCATTGTCTACTTCTAGGAGCATAAGCCTTTTCAAATCGGAATGCAAATGAGCTTGATTTTTTTTTTCATCGAAGCTGTAACAAAATTTATTTATTGTGCAGTATGCTTTGGCAAAGATATCTGTGACAAGAACGGCGTTAATGTGGCGTCAACATTGACATTATCAATCGGAAGAAACCAGAATTCTATGATTTTGCACATTTCCAAAGTTGTCCCTGTTTTATAAAACTGCACGTGACCCATTCCTTGTCTACATAACGCAAAAAGTGATAGGTACTACGTATCAAGTACGTTTACGGGATCTGATAAGTATTGGACTTCACGTACAAATCGCATGAAAATGCACCATTTCAGCACCACTTCAGCTTAACTTAAGATTTAACACGTTTGAATATCAGATGTGACAGATATACATAGACTAAGATTCGTTACACGTACTTGGCACATTTTACTGTATATTGCAATGGGCGCCACCATTAACAGTAAATACCCAACAATTGGCGTCCAAATATGTTATAAACCTTTTTAGCTTCTATGAGGACAAGAAATAAAGTAAAAAAAAAGGCACTTGATAATCATTCAGAGGAAAGAAAGATGATGTTTAAAAACTGAAAATAACAGCGTTTCCGTCTCTGGAGACATTTCAAAAAAAAAAATTCTGAACAAAAATTACACTCTTTTGCGATGGAGGTATTTGTTCTGTGTCTATTACATCATGCGTTTTCATAAAAATTGCACATTTTCATCTAACTAGTTGATAAATATCTCAAGGTCGATACTTAAATACTGAATATATATGTCCATGATTTACACTGAAGTATTTCTACCAATCTAAGTAAAACTTAGGGAAGTTAAGTAAAAATGCATAGCTTAAGTGATTTTTTAAACTTAAGAATATTTTAAAAATTTCTTTTTTAAATTCTGCCCAAGATGTATTCCATGTATTGACCATAAAAATCACTTACTCTCTTACTATCAGTCCATTTGTTTCATCTTTGAAAGCTAAACTGCTTCCACACGTAAGTACAATTTAGACAGGCTGTAATAAGCTAACTTGAGCCAAATACATGAATAAACTTTTATGATTGAGGTTTGTCCATATGCATGTAAACGTTTCCAGCATGCATTGTGAGTTGTATGTAAACATATCGAAAGGTCAAAATTATAGGTTCAGAAATTCTGCTCGTTTTATCAGTTTGGATTGCGTACAATATCCCAGGAAGCTATTAAGCTCTTGTGGTTAAATTGAATACCACCACTCTGTACGACATAAGAAAGACCCGTATTATATCGAGGTAAAAAAATCAAATGTGAAGTTGGTAAGATCTCACATTCTGCTAATGTGTTAAATTTTCATTTTAAGGTAATTCAAAACATTTTGAGCTATTGCAAAGAAATTTTATACCATAACTCTATATGTCCCCGCCAATTTGAGACCACCCCTCCCTTCTAGCAATGTTTCATAAAAATGAAAAGTTCCCTTTGGAATTTTGTTTGTTTGTGAAATGCTTTTGGGTTTTTATATAATTTGTCTGGTTACTGGATAATCTGATAAACTCCCGGGATCGTTTTGCGCTTTTCGCCTGTGCGAGAGTTAAGGCCCGGGGAAATCATTCCTCCAATTCCCTGGTCCTTACTAGACAAAGTTATTCAGGTTTTCAATGTCCAAGTTTGCATTTAGTCTCCCTAGGATTTATTTACTACCCTCCTCCTGCATGTACAGCGCATTACAGGTTATGGGGAGTGGCAATGTTGCCCAACCTGTATAAATGCAACCAGAAATATACAAAATCTAGCTTTCCACTCTGTATAAATGCAACCACAAAGAGAAAATTTCCACTGCCGAATTGTCTCACAGAGCTTAATGTATACCCCCGTACGTACCCTGCATATTTTAGTATTTCTTTAGAATTTGCAATAAGTATTTTTAATTCGAATTTAATTTTTTGATTACTTTTATTCTCTCCTTCCGTACTTTTTAGCTCACCTAAGCCAAAAGGCTCAAATGAGCTTTTCTGATCAAAATTCGTCCGTTGTCTGTCGTTGTCGTTGTTGTTGTCGTCGTCCTCCTAAACTTTTCACATTTTCATCTTTTTCTCAAGAACCACTGGGCCAATTTCAACCAAACTAGCCACAAAGTATCCTTGGGTAAAGGAAATTCGAATTTGTTCAAATAAAGGGCTAAGCTCTCTTCCAAGGGGAGATAATTATGAATTAATGAAAAAGTTGTGGCATCTTTTAAAAATCTTCTTCTCCAGAACCATTGGGCTAGGAAAGATGAAAATCATGTGGAAGCATCCTTAAGTAGTGTTGATTCACGTTTGTTCAAATTATGACCCCCGGAAATAGGAATATACAGGAATTATTTTTAAATCTTCCGCAGAACCACTTGGCCAGTAAAAATGAAACTTAAATTGAAGCATCCTCAGGTAGTGTATGTTGTGTTGGATAATAACCTAACAGAGGGTTCGTTATATACATATATACATATATTTATTCTGCTACAAACTACATCCAGCTATATGAGTTACAAAATATAAATTGTGTTCGCTCTCTATAGTTTCTCACACTCCCTAACTCCCATACTGCATCCCGTGAAAATCCGGGTTAGAATAGGTCCTCAGCACCCCCTTGCTTGTCGTAAAAGGCGACTTAATGGGGCGGTCCTTCTGATGAGACCGTATAAACCAAGGCCCCGTGTCACAGCAGGTGTGGCACGATAAAGATCCCTCGCTGCTCAATGACCCTGAGTGCCGAGCATAGGCCCAAATTTGCAGCCCTTCACCGGCAATGGTGACGTCTCCATATCAGTGAAATATTCTGGAGAGGGACGTTAAACAGTATACAATCAATCAATCCCATACTGCACCCATATCGTATATCAATCAGCTTTCACTCATTCATTGCAGCCAGCGTGGGAATATTAATCTGACTACATCTCCCCTTTAAAGTCAGTTTCACAAATTAAGTTTGATAGGTGGTTGTGATAACCTCCCAGATTTCTTTATATACCTGACAAATTGTTGTTTCCTTTCTCACTTGACATGCTCTCTTTTTCATTCATGGTTTCATTTTCACACATGTCATTCTCATTAACTTTCTCTGACTCAGCATTCTTTTCTGTTTCAACGCTCTGTCGTTCTTTTATTACATGCGATCTGTTTCTCCCTACATCTCCCTCCTGAGTTTTTTTTATTTTATAAGATCTAGGGAAATCTAGACAACTTTTTACAATCCCTGGACACTTCTGATCATTCACCCACACCTTTTTTTCGGATTTTAAATGACTCCAATTTCTTGCACGATGTCGTCTGTCAAAGTTTTCTTTTGTTTAACTTTATAATTTAATTCTCGCTTTTGAATTAATTTTATGTTTGGCAATTTCGGTTTTAACTGCTTTGGGTTGATCCGCACATTTGTTTTAATTTTTGATTCATTAGTAACTCTGCAGGGCTGTAGTCATTACTTAGCGGCGTTGAGCGAAACATTAACAAAGCTAAGTACGGATCAGATGATTATTCCACATTTGTTTAATGGTTTGCATTGATCTCTTTGCGAGACCGTTGCTTTGCGGATAGTTAGGACTACTTGTTACATGTTTGAAATCAAATTCTCCTGCAAAATCTTTAAATGTTTGAGATGAATAATGTGGCCCATTATCCAAGAAAACTATCTCCGGAATTCCATGTCGCGTGAAGACCGATTTGAAATGGTTAATAATCGCTGCCGACGTCGTGCCAAACAACTTTGCAATATCAATGAATTTTGAATAATAGTCAACAACTAGCAAGTATTTTTGACCATTCAGTTTAAACAGATCAGTGACTACTTTTTGCCATGGTCGATCCGGGAATTTACTTGGAATGAGTAGCTCTCTTACATTTTGAGATCCCTCTATGCACTTTTGGCAAGATTCTACTAATTTTTCTAATTGAGTACTCAAGCCATTTCACCAAACAGATGACTTGGCTAACTCCCTACATTTCAGTATCCCTTGTTGACGTTGATGTATTTTTCCTAGCATTTCCTCTTGAAGTTCATTGGGGATAACTAACCTTGTACCTTTTAGTAACAAACCGTTTTGTATTGTAAAGTCTCCCCTGACTTCCCATAACATTCTCAATTCTGTTGGGATTTCAGATTTCTCGGGCCATCCCGATTTACGGTATTGTATGAATCTTTGGATTCTAAGGGGTAATTCAGACAAATCTTTTGTACTTAAGAATGGTACAAGTGGTTTGTGGTCCGTTTCTATTTTGAAATCTCGATCTATTAGATAGTCACTGAAACGTTCACAAGCCCAAGTAATAGCTAAGGCTTCTTTTTCTATCTGGGCATACCTTTGCTCCATTTCTAACATTCTCCTTGATGCATAGGCCACGGGTTTCAATGCTTGCCCGTGTTTCTGCCTTAGGACTGCACCTAGACCGTATGACGATGCTTCAGCTGTGACCATTATGTCTTCTTTTGTGTCATAATGTGCTAGACAGGGAGCTTGAGAAATCTCTGTCTTTAGACTCTCAAATGACATTTCTTGAGCCGGACCCCACATCCATGCATTCTTAAGTTTGAGCAGCTCTCTAAGAGACTGTGACCTCTCTGCCAGCTTTGGTGAAAATCTGTTGAGCTGATTCACCATACCCAAGAACCTACGTATGTCGTACACGTTTTCTGGCTTTTTCATGTCTAACATGGCCATGCCCTTTTGTGATTCTACTCTAATGCCCCTTTCGTCAATGACATGACCTAGGAATGTCACTGATGGTTTTGAAAATTCGCATTTCTTATTGTTCAACGTGTAAGGCCATTGTTCCTGAGAATGCTTAAAACGTTTTCGAGGATTGTGTCATGCTGACCATGCGTTGCCGCAAATATGAGGATGTCATTCATGTGACATAACACACCTTCAACCCCACAAAGGATTTCTGACTTTTGTTTCTGAAAGAACTCACTGGCTGAATTTATTCCAAACGGAAGTCTATTAAAATAGAATCTCCCGTACGGAGTTATAAAGGTTGTAAGCATCCTTGATTCAGGTGCTGGATTTATTTGCCAAAACCCTGAGTTTGCATCCAATTTGAAAATATTTTTGACCCTGATAATTTGGACAAAGACTCTTCAACTGAGGGAAGGGGGTGATTTTCTCTTTTGACTGATTCATTTAGCTTTTTCAGGTCTACGCATATTCTTACTTGGCCATTGGGTTTGGGTCTATGACAATTGGAGCCCATCATTCAGTAGGCTCATCAACTTTGGAGATAACTCCTAAGTTCTGCATTCTGTCTAACTCCTCTTTGACCTTGTCTCTTAGTGCAAATGGCACTTTGCGAGGTGTCGACAATGCATATGGCTTAAGGTCTTCTTTTAAGTTTACTTTATATTCCTAGTTACTTTTCGCCAGCCCATTGAAAATCAGTGGGAATTTTTCGCGGAAATATGTTTCAAATATTGGTGTTTGAACTTTTTTTTATCGCGTTGACAGACACAATATTTACCTTTTCAATGATGTGCAGAGCAATGATAGCCGGTTTACCGAGTAATGCCTGGCTCAATCCTCTCACAACATGTATTTCTTGCACACTGAACACACTTTTAGACTCAGGCTCACAAAGAAACTTTCCCAACACATTTAATTTTGAGTTTCCTGGTCCATGCAATGAGCGATCCACGTGTGAAAGTTTAGTTCCTCTTAACGGTTTATACGCGAACTCGGGTATCACTGTTAAGTCTGCACCAGTGTCTATCTTGAACGTTGCAGTTTGATCTCGGATTTTAAGGTTGGTCATCCAATATTCTCCTTCTTTTGTGTCGACGGACCCAAGAAACAATTCACCTCTCTCGCCGGAGCTCCTGTCCACTTCTGATATGTTTGCTTTGCGACAAACTTTAGCGAAATGTCCTTTGTTGCCACACTTATGACATTTAGCATCTCGGGCAAGACTCTTGTCTCGGGAATGTATTGTAGCATTTCCACATCTGTCACAGCCTGCCGGGTTGGTTGTATTCGCTGTCTGGGCTGGTTGTCTGGAATTTGCATTTTTCCCTCTGGAATCTTTCTGCGTCCATGTTGTTTACGGGTACCTCTGGGATAGTTGACCCTCTCACAATCGGCTCTTGCTTCTTGATTGTCTCGTTCTGCCTGGCCATTAATATCGCTGACTCCAGGCTGAGTTTTGAATCAAGTTGTAATTTTTCTGATATTTTTCTGTCCCTCAGTCCAACGACTATCCTGTCTCGGATAAGGTCATCATGTAGGGCGAAATAGTCGCAATATTCGACAAGGACATGAAGGACTGTGATAAAACTGTCAGCGTCAGCTGTTTCGCCTTCCTCCTGCTTCCTTTGGTTAAATTTTGTTCGCTCGAATATAACGTTACTTCTGGGAATAAAGCACTTTGATAGTGCTTATTTAACTTGCTTCCACTTAACACTATCACCACTGGAAATTTTTGAAGATGATAAGATTTCGTCAGCCTCCTGTCCCATGGAATAGATCAGTGTGCTGACTTGTACGTCCTCATATGCTTCACAAAGTCCTGAGGCGAGTCGGAAATTCTCGAATCTTTGGAACCATTTTTCCCATCTCTCTGGTTTTGTAAAGTCAATTTTTCCGGGTGAGCAAATTGAAATGATGCCATGTTGGTACTGGGGTAGTCCTTTTTAACTTAGAAAAGTGTTAACACCGCTGCCACCATGTTGTGTTAGATGATAACGTAACACAGGGTTCGTTATATACATATATTAATTCCGCTACAAACTACATCCAGCTACATGAGTTACAAGATATAAACTGTGTTCGATCTCTATAGATTCTCACACTCCCCAACTCCCATACTGCACCCATATCGTATATCAATCAGCTTTCACTCATTCATTGCAGCCAGCTTGGGAATATTAATCTGAGTGCAGACCATGTTTATACTACAGTGTAGATTCAAATTTGTTCAAATCGTGACCCCCCCTCCCCCCCCCCCCGGGGTAGGGCCGGGTCACAATTGATGATCAGAGATTTACATAGGAATATATAGAAAAAAAATGAAAATCTTCTTTTCAAGAACCACTCAGCTTGGCCAGGAAAGATGAAACTTATGTGAAAACATCTTCGTGTAGTGTAAATTCAGGTTTGTTCAAATCATGACCTGGGGGTAGGGTGAGACCACAATGGAGGATTAAAGTTTTCCATAGGAAGGAATAGATCGGATTTTTTAAACTCTTCTTTTTAAGAACAACAAAGCCATGATTGGTCACATCTTTATGTAAGCATCCTCACGTAGTTTAGATTTGTTAAGTCATGAATGGGAAGTAGGGGTTAGGTACGGTGGTACATGTACACAATAGGGGGATCAAAGTTTTGCCTAGAAATATCAAGGATTTTTTTTCCCCAAGAAAAGAAAAGCCATGATTAATAATATTGATATGGAGGCTTTCTCAGGTAGTACAAAGTAATACTAGTTCAAATGAGGGCTGGTGGTTTAGAATTCCAGACCCCCTCTCTTATGTAGACTTCTTAAAATGGAAGTGATTTCTGCTTTATATCCTAACCAATGTGCTTAGGTGAGCAATGTGGCCCATGGGCCTCTTGTTAAATTTCTAATGCACTTTTAAAATAATTTCCAATCTTTTGCATAATCTTTAAATATTATATCCAAATATTACCAAATTCATCTTCTGGTAAACAAGTAAACAACTGCATTCTAATGAATCGTATATTCTGGAAATCGTTCAAGTAAAAAGGTCACCACTAGTGGCCAGCATCTATGTTTATTTTTATCTTTAGAGCTCGCATCTGTTATCTCTCTCCGCCGAAGAGTGCAAATACACAAAAAAGTGTTACAATCTTATTTTAGTGCAATTTTTTGTTATGATAAATTTTTATTATTTTCTGCTTCTTAAGGGAGCACAGGTTCTCTAAATAAGCTTGGTTATTGTTTAAATAGGAGTTACAAAAAAAAAAAAAAAAAAAACAGAGACTGAACGGACCAGGACTACAAATGTTTTCTTGCTCAATTATAAGCACTTTTTTATATATATATATATGTAATTATTTAATATCCGAGAACTTGACAATAAAATTTTTTTTCGGACAGCATTGCATCATAAGCATGTGGTTTACAAATAAGATATACAAATGTTATCTAAGTTTATGAGAATTAAACCCCTCGCGTCTTCTGAGGTTATTTACCTAGTGTACACAGTGCGCAGACGAAACAAATCGAAAAATAAGGAAACTTTTTAACATGCATAATACAAATAAAGAAAAACAGCTTGCTCACTATAGGCAGAAAAACACAACCCATGCACAATACAGGGTAAAATGTTACTGATTAATCCGGAAGCTTTTTTTTTATTTCCGTAAAAAGGGTCTATTTCTTCCGCTGAAGGAATTCATTTAAATTTTTTTTTCACAGCAAAAAAAATCTTTAATATCCGCGATCACGCAATGTATATCTACTCCTAATTCTGTTTCCTTCTTCTGCTCTCAGTTGATAACATTTATTCAAACTTTACATATTGGGCAACAAAAATAAAATCTTTGACACGATGAGAGGATGCATAATTTTTGCCTACCTTATATTGTTTTGGAATAATGTATATGTATCTAAAGGCTGGGGTAATACTTTGAGTTTTCATTTCAACAGATGCACGTTTGCAGGATTAATTTTATTTTTGATATGCTATTTTTAAGTTTCGACTTATATGAATATTTTTCATCCGTTATATCTTTATCTCTTTTAGAAAATCTTAGTTTACTACCACAGTATAAAGGACAAGCGTCATTAGAACCATATTTCAGCGGTTATAACGCGCCGCCAGGGGGAGCTGTAGATGGATATCTCCAGGAGGAATGTGGACAAGGCACATGTAGCATTACATGGGCTAATTCAAAAATTAAGGAAGCTTGGTGGAAATTTCCATTGAAATCCATGGCTAATGTAGCATATCTAGAAATTTATTTTCGAAAATCAAGTAAGTCTATTTAAAATAAAACTAAAGTTTTATTCTGTCTACCTTTGCTTTCTGAACAGCTTTTCCATTTGTGTTTTGATATATATGCTTTTAGAAAAAAGATACAGGTGTACATGTAGCATTTTGTCCGTTTAAAAGGTGTCTTGGTATAAGATGTATATATATTTTTTTCATTTGTTGATTACATTCATTTTAGCTATAAATCGACACGTGGGATTTTCCGTGTTTGTATTTAACAACTCATCGTACACTCCTCCATTAAAGCCATCTGAGCATAAAGTGTTCACTCACAATATCGCTACATGTCCTAATCCTGTGATGAATGTAACTGTCAATAGAGAGACTGGAGGGATTGCCTTGTATAACTCTAAGAACCCTCCTGTCAGTACAGCATGTTCGGGTTATGAACCCACATTCGCAACTATTGAAATTTGTGAAGTAAAGGTTATGGGTACGTGTTAAATTGTATATACAACAAAGTTTAATTCATTTGATTAATAATCTAAAATTAAAACTGAGAATGTTTTTTTTATGGGAAATCATATAAGAGTGTTTTAACTGAATTAGAAAAAGAAAAAAATAGACTAACAAAATCTAAAATGTTTCCTTCAGGTTGCCCTTCACAACATTACGGAGAAAGCTGTGTTCCGTGTAATCCTAAATGCCGTGATAAACAGTGTGATGCTTTTAATGGTTCCTGTATTTATGGATGCAGAGAAACAGTTATAGATTCGCCAGACTGCTCTGGTAAGCTGTCTATATATCAAACAAATCTCTCTCTCAAAAGTTTTTTTTTCTTAATTTCATACATATGAAATATGGAGATCTTTTTTTTTCAACATAATCCAAATTTACTGTGTACCAAATAAATTGATTCAAGGTAATTTCTCACTAATATAAATATTTGATTTATGACACTAATCTCTTTTTTCGATAGTTTTTGTTAACATATATCTGGGCTGCTTCTGTTGATAAACGTGTTTTTAATTTGAAAAGTGATGAAGCTTGGTGGCATATTGAAATGATTTCATTATACTTTGTGAAAAACTTGGATGACTTAAAAAAAGTCAAACATTCACTTTTTTCTGTTTAAGGGTTGTTTGTCTCCACTTCAAGTTCTTTTTTTTTGGGGGGGGGGGTATATCATAATTTCAGACTTAACAGAAGGTGTGCATCCGAACAAACGCCAAAGCAAAATATATATACATCGACGAAATGAATAAAATATATTTGCACTTTTGAGTTCTGTTTCCCTTTTTTTTTAACGTACAACATGTAAATGGTGTAATTCTAACACATTTCAAATGTTCTGTAGATTGCAGAGATGGATATTATGGAACAGACTGTACACAGAGTTGTGGCTTTTGTAAAATTGATACATTCTGTGACAAGTCAACAGGAATCTGTCCTGAGGGGTGTCAGGGTAATTGGGACCACTCACACTGTGCAGGTACATGAAAATTGTACATTAATGAATGTCTCTTTGAATTAAATAAAGCTGTTGAAAAGTCACAACTCTCAGCTGCTTGATATGACCCACAACAATGGAATCCGAATTTTCTAAATGACAGCAGGCGTTCTTTGCATTTTGAAAAAAAAGGGGGGGGGTATTTTCGCTAATAACATGTCTTGATAATTCGAAGGAATATCTGATAGCTTAAATATAACTAAAAATACAGTACCACACACCTCTACCTGTACCTCTAAAAACAGCGTAGTTCTTAACCCGCAAATTTTACAGAAATTGTGATTTTGCAAAATAATAACCCATTGCAAAAAATACATTAGCAGATACATAAATTAAATATATTGCAATGCAAAACTGAAAGTGAGTGGCAGTTATATATTTTAATAACCAAAATTAAAACAAAGATAAAAATCAAAATTCCAGAATTATAGCTCAAGATAATGTTCTGACTTACGTTTTACATTCATTGTTTTTAAATGAAATGTATTGATTGGAAGAGGAATTTATTGATTGAGGAAGGATAAAACGTAAGATATCTATTCATATGTAAGTCTTAATTCATCATTCAAATAGCTTTGATTTTCTTTTTTTAAAGCGGCAATACGGCTGCAAATCGTTTGCTTTTTCACTCAAATTTACCCAATATATCATTCAGGAATAAGGTAAAAAGTTGAAGGAAGCATTTTTGAGAAAAATAAATATTCTCTCCTCATACAAAATTAACGTAGTTAGAATCTGTCGGAAAATCAAGGGTCGTACAGCTTAGATCTGTTTACTTGTACCACGTGAATTCTAAAATTGCACGCGCATACAATGTAGGGTTTAGAATTATAATGGAATATTAGGTAAAAGCAATTCTCAGAATCAAAATATCTTTACTCTCCGGTAAATTAATAATAGTTAACATTTTAGTCTGTGCTTTTAGACGAATTTAACATGATTTAGTGCAAATGCTG
>NW_026927868.1:0-31879 GCF_032062105.1 Saccostrea cuccullata
CCTTCACTTCAAATCACAATTTCACAAATAATTCGCATATTTTCACATCTTAATTACATATTTTTCAATATATTGTAGTTTTATAATACATATTGATAGATTTTTAGTAATTCACAACTCATTTATACGTTTTATACAAAGTTTTATGTTACGAAGTGCTAATTCCAAACTCAGACCCAATATATTGGGTTCCCGCACGGTAGCGTTTATGACGTCAGACCCAATATATTGGGTTCCCGCACACAAAGGGTTAATTCTCCTTCACTCAGTCTTTGTATAATGTATATTTTTAGATGAGCTGATCGCCAACCAGGAGATCAGAATGATCGCATCTGCTCCTAGAAAAATCAAACCTCCCCTCACTGAAAATCAGGCGTATGAGAGCCATGGCCCTTGAAGTTTTCAAAATTATTAACAATCAATGCCCACTATTCCTGCAAGATTTAGTTCAACAGCGAAATTCAACATACAATTTTAGATATCAAAAGACCCTGGAATTACCTAGGCCAAGAACCACTAGGTATGGAAAACAGTCATTCAGCTATGCGGCTGCTACGCTGTGGAATTCTCTACCAAATCATGCTAGGGAACTTTCCACCCTCAGCCAATTTAAAACTTTCATAGAGACATGGACGGGGGAAAAATGCAAATGCAATTCCTGCAGAAACCACAGCGTAGGGCTGCATAGCTGATGAGACAATGTTTAGAAACAGTTTTTTTTTTTTTTTTTTTTTTTTTTTTTTTTTGAAATCTTTCATTTTCTCTAATGATATCACCTATCTCATTCTTTTTCCTTTAACCTCACAATATGCATATCTTGCCTATGTAGGTAGGGACTGACCCAATCACTTGGCAGGATGTGTATTAATGAGGAACATAAATTATTTTAAAATTATTATTATTATTACTTATTTTTATTTTTATTATTTCCTTTGTTCTCAATTTGGTTTAGCTATGTCTGTGTGAATTTTGAATTTCCTAAACTTTCAAATTTATTCAATTATCGGGGTTTTTTTTTATTTATTTATTTTTAATATTATTAATAACACAATTAGTTATTTTTATCTGATTTATCTGAATTTATGAATTTAGTGCTTAATTTTATTACATGTACTATCATATGACTTTTATTTACTTATTTATAATACTCACGTTATATTTATTTTTGTTTCTCTTAATGTAATCATATTGCTTTTCAAGTTGTCTATTTTCTTTAACTTATTCTAAAGAAACTATAAACTCTTAAAATTGTTAAATTCTTAAAATTCATTTTATCTGTCATAATTTTTGTATGTGTATATATGTACATGTGTTTTTGCATGATAACTTATGTATAAACGTCTTTCTGTGATATTTTAACTGTGATAGTCGGTTTAAGAGCTCTACAGAGCTCATGTTTATTGTTATGTATGTATACAATGCCGACTTTAAATAAAATTTACTTACTTACTTACTAAGGATGGTAAGAAGGAGGGGGACCCTGCATATTTTGCATGGAATGAAGGAAAGGCCATGGATTTCTCTGATCCTGAATGTACAAAAAGGTGAAATTATTTTTCAAAATATGACCGACATCTTGTTTTTGGATGGTGGGTGGGTGGAGTTTAATTGAGAATATTTTACTAAAAATCTTTAAAAGGGTACATGTATAAACAGAGTAGCTTACAACTGAATAAAAAAATAATTCAAGTTTAATTATTTTACAAAGGAGGAAAAAACTCAAAAGTGAGGAGTCCCTGTCATCTTCACAGATGGACCAGTTGCAGATTCCACAAGCACCAAAATGTCAATATCAAGAAAAAGTAAAGCTCATTTAAAACACCAATGATGACAAATGACCAACACTGAAACATTTTCAATAATTTTTAATAATATATAAAGTTCTTTTAACTGTACATGATTTACAATATATTTTCAGTTGATATCAGAGCACAACTACTCAGCATCCTGCACATTTAACTGTACTCAAGAAATGCAGCGCCTCTCAACAGAAATACAACTGGAAAAGGAATTGCTTGCCCTAAAAATAGAGTCTAGTAAAAGGAAGCCAATATCAATCCACGATATTAAATACAACGAAGAGAAGGTACATTTAAAGGAATTCCAATTGTGATTTCCTATTTCCTAACAATTTCAGTTACTGTAATAAAAACTTGTTGCCATTGAGGGATGAACATCTTAGATTGACTGTTATGTTAACATATTTTGTTATTATTTGGGAGTTTAGGTCTCTGATCAGCAAGGGCATTTTCTCTATATAAGAAGAAAATGGAGACTCCCTACCCACCCGATGTATTTTGTCGGACAGTTTTCTGTACATTGCAGGTAAAAATTTTATTTATTAACTTTCCAGCCTCTTATTGTAAAGTACATTTTGGGTTCAGTTTTTGCTTTTCTTTAATTTTTAAAAAAAATTATTTAAATTCTCCTTTTCTTAGAATAAAATTCAAAAAGTAGCTTCTGATTGTAATGTATAAGACTACAGACATTGAACTTTGATTTGTTATCAAAAGGATTGATTTAAACTTGTCTAAATTAATTGTAAACAAAAATAAAAGGGGGCACCTGCTATTTCTTTAAGTGTTTTTCACTGGGGGGTGGGGAAACTTTTTTGTACATACTTAAGCAATAGGAGGGATTAGATAAGAATCAATTAGTATATCAGAGTCTTAAAAAATATACTTTGCATAAGCATAAAAAAATTCTATATCAGTCTTTTTAAAACCTTTGAATTTTGCTTAATTAACTATGATTTATCCAATTTTGGAGCTTTTTACCTAATTCTGGGTAGAATCCACCTTTATGAAATTATTGACTCAATTTTGACTTAATATCACTTTATTAACATCAAAGCACAAAAACAATTCATTGTACAAATATTTTATTTATTACAGTCACCAATATATCCAAATATCATCACCGGCCCAGACGTCATTCACTCCTTTGAATTGTGCTGGTAGCAGTAAGGTGTCATCATTTGAGATGGTCACAGTATCCAATACACTGAAGTCACAGGACTCAAATTTCATACATGTTCACAGGTAGGTGTATAGTCTTTGAAATTACCACAATTGACTAATTCTGGGACAGGTAAGTATGTAAGTATAGGAATGAGAGCACCAAATCCCCGGATGCACACATGGCTTTGTTTGTTATGGAACATTAAACCGAATACTGAATGGGTAGGCGTTACGCCATTGGCTGAAATCAGGTATTTAATTGTTTTCATTTTAAAGTAAAATTAATGACCTTTGAAATAAATGATGGGATGAGGGAATATTACAGAAACTATAGAAATGCCAGGGAAGATTTTAGGAGTGGGGGTTAATTTTTTATGCCGTGTGTTATTTACTGCGAATCTCTATAAGTTGAAAATAACTGCAATTTTGACCTATAAACGCCATGGGACCATATATTTTTTTCAGTATTTTTTGTTAGGGCTTAGAACAAAGTTTGAAATGATGCTAAAGATTTTTCTGAAATTGTCATAGTAAAGTACTGAGAGGGCCTAAGGTTTGTATGGAGTTCTATGGGAAAATAATTAGTGGTCTTTTCCCTATACAAGATGCTGTCTGATGGCGTAGTGTAGAATGTAGCGTAGAATGTTTTCCAAGTCGGCTTAAATGCAAAGGTTTGTTTTAAAATTTATCATAATGACTTGCAAAAATTTAATGCAGTTAAATTTATTGTATTCTTGAAAGATTGACTGTAACACAATTTTTTTTACACAATTACAAATAATCAAATTAATTTTTTTCCAACTTTTTTTCAGGGTCTCTGCCAAAATCTTTTGAGGATTTTTCCTCTGCTAGAGCATCCATGGATGCAAATGAAACAACCCAGGACATCCCAACACATATGGATAATCAGGCCATGGCCTACAGTATGTACAAAAGTTGCCATACTTTTAAAGCAGTAACTTGCGTGCCTCCAAATGGTGCACTTACATTTTGCTCCATGCTGTACCCAGGTTCTACTTCTGATGTAGCTATTGTACGTCACAGCCAAGTTTTACGAAAGTTCAAAGCTGGAGACCTTATTTTGGTGGTCAAAGGTTTCACCATTCATGACCAGTTGCCCCAGGGTGTCTGCTTAATTATAAAAGCTCTTTTATCGACACGAGGCCAGTTTACCATACAAGAAGCAGCACTGTTACAAGATTGCTAAAGCACTTATTCATGTGGAAAGAGCCAACGAGAGGATAAAGAATTACGAGATTCTCCGTCACATACCATCTACTTACAGACCAATCTCAACAAAAATATTTCAACTCTGTTCTTGTCTTGTAAACTTGCAAGCTCCACTTTTGAAAGAAATTACTTAAAGATACATGTACTTATTATAAATTTGCATTGGCGTGTGACAGTATACACTAAACAGTGAAGATATTCATACCAAAGTGCAAGGGATAAGCAAATTTTGATTTGTTATCAATGTCAATGGTTATATTTGTTAACTTTGTAGTATGTTGTAATACATGTACTTCAGAAAATGAAAATCCCTTTTGTTTAGCATGGATTTATTACAAGAATGTTTGGCAATTCGATTCTTCATTTGACAATATAATTTGGAAGAGGGTTTACTTATAATTTTAAATCTCTAGTTTAAAGTATATTTACCTTTAAAGCACAACTCAACAAATTCATGTTTTCAACAATTTATCTATTAAGAAAGACAAAAATGTTACATTTTCAATTTGAGAATAACATCTTCAATTCATTAATAAAATGATTCTAAATTTTGATATTCTTTTTTTATGTAGTACATAGATTTTATTAATCATCATTGCTATTTAAAATAGTCTTATAAGCCAGAAGTTTTATGATGGATTCATTGGATTGTGACATATCAAATCATACATTTATGAGACTTGGGAACATTCAACACATTTAACATGATTACCCATTTTCCATTGTTAGAAAATTCTAGAGGTACAAAACTAAGTGTCAAGAAGTTCAAACCAGAACTCAGTTTTCCATCAGTGCTGGAATGAAAATGTTAATGTAGAAATCTATCAGCTTTGGAACATTTGCTGTCCATTCAATGTCTTTTACTATTCTAATCACAATGCAGTCTACTCTTGTCCACACAATTAAGTCGCAGAATGTTTTGTTACATATGCGTAGCTGGCCTTGAATTTGATGATAGTACGGGTGACTGGTTTTCAGGCACAGGGTATCTTGTTTAAGATCTAAAAAAAAATCAAAAAACACTTAAGTTGTGTCATACCAGTACATATCCCCTCCTTTTTCAATATCTTCATACCATATTGAACAGCTGCACTTGTAAATTAATACATGTTTTGAAATCATTTACTCACCAAGATTTTTAATTTCAAAGTACTGGACAATACAGATTTTTAATGTTATTTACCTATGAAAAATCCTTCAAATTTTGTGCCCCATCTGCTACTGTTGAAGACGATGCTGTATATGGACACTTCACCTCTACAATATCAGGAATGGCGTCTTTGGCTTCTGGAGTTTGATAAAATACACTGCATGTTGGTGGTCGAACAACTAAGCCATCAGGTGAAGCTCCCAACACTCCGGATTCATGCAACCATATCCTTTCCAGAAAAAATTATAATACTACTGAATGCAAACAAACCATAATACAATTGATTTTGTAATGCAAACAAAGTCTAAGTAGAGCTTTTATAATCCTTCTACTTCAAAAAGCAAATTTTCTGGAATATGTTGGTAACTGAATATTTATGCCCCGCCATGAATATGGCCGGGGCATATAGTGTTTGTCATGTCCGTCTTCTGTCCTTCCGTCCCACTTTGTGTTTAGCTCTGTTCAAAGCTAAGTTTCAAAGAAACTATCCAAGATATTTTCATCAAACTTCATATGCTGATAGATATTGATGAGAGCTATGCAACTGCATCAACATTTTTTGACCTTGACCTTTCCTTTGACCTTGACCTGACTTTTCTTAAATAGTGTTTAGCTCTGTTTTAAATATACCATTCAAGATGGTGTTATCAAACTTTACATGTTGATACAAACTTGCATAGATGATGCATCTAGAGATGAACACTATCGGACTTGCTTCGGATGCTGGATCTGACCTAAATTTTCCAGATGAGTGACCAAATTAAAGTTTTTGGAGCAGGTCCATTCTTAAGGAACTATAAGCCCTACTTAGACCAAACTTGCTTGGATGATGCATCTAAGGATGGACACTACCAGACTTGCTTCGGATGCTGGATCTGACCTACATTTTCCAGATGAGTGACCAGGTTGAAGTTTTTGGAGCAGATTTATTCCTAAGGAACTATAAGCCCTACTTAGACCAAACTTGCTTGGATGATGCATCTAAGGATGGACACTACCAGACTTGCTTCGGATGCTGGATCTGACCTACATTTTCCAGAGGAGTGACCAGGTTGAAGTTTTTGGAGCAGATTTATTCCTAAGGAACTATCAGCCCTACTTAGACCAAACTTGCATGGATGATGCATCTAGGGATGGACACTACCAGACTTGCTTCGGATGCTGGATCTGACTCACATTTTCATTCCCAAGTAACTATAAGCCCTACCTAAACCAAACTTGCATGGATGATGCAGCTAGGGATGGACACTACCAGACTTGCTTCGGATGCTGGATCTGACCTATATTTTCATTCCCAAGTAACTATAAACCCTACCTGAACCAAACTTGCATGGATGATGCATCTAGGGATGGACACTACCAGACTTGCTTTGGATGCTGGACCTACATTTTTATTCCCAACTAACTATAAGCCCTGCCTGAACCAAACTGATCAAATTTTATACATGTACAAATTTCATGTTGCTTTACTAATATATCCTCGGCGGGGCATTCATGTCCTATGGACATATTTCTAGTTTTTTTTTTTTACAATTAGACTTCAGTAATTGATTTCTGTTTTTTTACCAGGATAAGTCCTGTTATTTGTTTTGACACATTGAATGTTAACATGTCAGAGGTTGAATGAATGTTATTTTGTGCTGTATACCTGACTGCTCTACAGCTGCATCAAAGTCCTTTTCATACTTTCTCAAAGCATCATCTTCATGAGTGATACCCCATGCAACAGCCTTGATGGACTCCAGATTGTAAGCCGACATCAGCTGTTTCTTCAGTGACAATGTCAATCTGGAGAAGAAAATATGATTTTTGGTTATTAATCTTATATTTCCTGCATCTTTATGTACAAATATCTAGTCATTACAGTCGAACCTCATTATCTCAAACTCAATGAGACCAAGAAAAATGTTGGAAATATCCGTGGATTCAAGAATAATACATAAAGAGTTACTGTATAGGGGATTAATTTCACGGGTTGTAATTTTCACGTTTTTCTCTCATCTGACACGATCGCGGTTTCTTGAATTCGCGGAATTGGTATATAATAAAAGTTACCTCCCTTGTCTATATTCGTTTAATCCATACCATAGCTACATGTAAACGACATTCTTCAGCGTTGTTTTTATTTCACGAACAACAGGGTAGGTTTATATAAAATTGATAGATTAAATTGATAATTAATTAAAACAAGTGCAGTTGTTAAAAGTCCTACACTCTAAACGTCAAATGCCTTTTCTATATGGTATTACGATGAGTGCATGTGCACCCAAGATCATCAATACAACGCGGCGAAAAACCACTGGAAGGAAGTAAATATGTTTACGTAGTTCGCCGAAATAATATCTTCCACATCTTCAGTAAGTTCGATATTTATTTGGATGATTTTTTAAAACCAAAATGTTGATAAAAACTAATATGCATGATAATGCAGGTAACAAATACACGTGGTAAAATTAGTTACGCACGGGTAATCAAAACCCATGGCCCACGTGTTTTGATTGATGAAACATGTAGCGTTGGCTATTAAAACAGCTTTTGAACAAACACGAGTTATTATCTGCCGATTTGAATTAAAGTAAAGCGTGATAATTAAAATAATTGAATGACGAGTACTACTCGTAATTACTGAAACGACCATATACTGCATGTTCATGTATATCAACCTGTCGTAGTCAACCTATCGTAGTCTATTCTCAAATTTCCAAATAAAGCATGGAGATTATTGAAAATTTATTCACTGTTTCTTGAATTCACGGATTTATTAACACCGTGAATATAGCGAATATTAACACCGCGAGTTATTTTCCCCCTATACAGTATCAAGAATAAAATGTCCCAGTCTTTTATAAATGGTTTGGACTTCAAAATTACTTTGACATATCCATGAAATATGAGATAATGGGTTTGAGATAACAAAGTTTGACTGTAATTTTAAAAGTCTATTTCGCAAAAATTTAATCACACGTCTTACCGCCTTTGCTTAGAACTGAGAACTGCACCAAAGTTGGAAGCTGATATGCTATGTTTCCTTACAATCGACCACAATGGGTTGTTTCATTGCCAATGCAGCTCTTTTAATGGATTCAGGGATAATGCATGCTGTAACCATACCATAGGGGTATCAGAATGAACATACTCTGGTGATGTTAACAGGTCTTCAATGAGAGGTACAGGTGGACCAGGTTCACATGGCTCTGGTTCAAGAATCCAATTCAATGCTGAAAAATTTCATTACTTGTGTCATTCTCAAAAATATCATCCATAATATCCATATCACATATACCAAGTATTTATATAAGAGTCCATACATTTCATTTTAGTGAACACTGTCATGGGTTTTTGTAATGTATGCATTACATATCAAATTTACAACTCACTTGCATATATTTGTTCAGAATTGTTCCTGTATATAATTTTGCACGTGGCATTCTTAGTGTGAAAATGCCATGTAAAAATTGGTGCAAATGTACAATTAATATTTACTTAATTATTAACAAGGTTTCATAATGACAGAGTATTTAAATAATAGAAGAATGATCTGATAATTCACAAGAATATGAAACAAAATATTTTTTTTAATGCAATTGAATAATTTATTTTTCCTTTCAAAAATGTATGCTCATGTACAAAAATGCTATCATATTTATAATATTGTCTTTCCAATTATTCAAAGGTTGTTATTAATATTTATTACATAGTATGTTCAAAAATTGGGCATTATACATAGCCAACTATATTATACTCCTCATCTTTGTACATTTGTTCACAATTAAAATTAACCATCGGTCAGTAACAAAATAACAGTTTCATAATACTCGTAATATAAAAATCGAATCAAACTTAAATAACAACAATAGTAACACCAAAATCATAACTTCCTTCTTATATTTTACCAATAAACCTTCCAAGGTGCAAAAAACACTGGTCACTTTCATCAGAGGGTCGGTTTAAGGCACTTCAAATATGAAGCAAATTTTTTAACAACTGATTTATTTATATTTAATGATTGATCATTTTTAAAAAAAAAAAAAAAACAAGAGGCCCATGGGCCACATCGCTCACCTGAGCACTGTGGCTAGGAAAAAGTAAAAATTGTTTTTTTATTGAAAAGTTTAAATCCAAAAGTAGTCCCTTGACCAATCATGGCTTTGCTTTTCTTGAGAAGGTTATTTTTAAAGAATTTTCCTATATATTTCTATATAAAATTTGATCATCCTTTGTGGCCCCGTCCTACCCCCGAGGACATGATTTGAACAAACTTGAATCTACACTACCTAAGGATGCTTCCATATAAATATGATCAATCAGGGTTTTGCTGTTCTTGAGAAGAAGATTTTTAAAGATTTTTCCTTTATATTTCTATGTAAAACTTTGATCTTCCATTGTGGCCCCGCCCTACCCCGGGGGTTATGATTTGAACAAACTTGAATCGACACTACCTGAGGATGCTTCCATATAAATAGGATCAATTATGGCTTTGTCATTCTTGAGAAGAAGATTTTTAAAGAATTTTCCTATATATATTTTTATGTTAAACTTTGGTCAGCCATTGTGGCTCCGCCCTCCCCCCGGTGGTCATGATTTGAACAAATTTAAATCTACACTACCTGAGGATGTTTCTCCATAAGTTTCATTTTTCCTGGCACAGTGGTTCTTGAGAACAAGATTTTTAAAACATACCATCAAATTTACATTCATTCCCAATTATCTCCCCTTGAATGAGGGTGTGGCCCTTTATTTGAACAAACTTGAATCCCCTTCACTCAAGGATGCTTTGTGGCAAGTTTGGTTGAAATTGGTCCATGGGTTCTAGAGAAGAAGTCGAAAATATGAAAAGTTTACAGACAGACAGATGGACAGACAGACAGACAAACAGCTAGATAGACAAAATGTGATCAGAAAAGAGCTAGAAATGAAACATTCCTCACCACAAAAGCCAGAAGAATATAGGGACCACCACCAGTAACATGTTTCTGGGAAGAACCAAACCAAGCAAAGATAAATATCAATAGTCCTGAATCTTCGATGCAGGACCAAGTACGAGAATTGCTACAAACACTACTCCGGAGACTTACCTATTATCCTATGATGTAACATACTTTGTCCACTGCAGCTGGTTCCCTCATAAGCTGGTAGCGAAGACAGTTCAGGATGTCCTGTCAACTTTGTTCCTCAACTTCCTGTCTTGGACAGAAAAGCAATAAGTGGAAATCTTTAGTGTTGCCTAGTGACTTTGAATTAAAAAGAAAGTTGCAAGATTGTGAAGGGGGGGGGGGGGTTCTGATGCTGTGCAGTTTAATTAAATGTACGAAATCTGTATTTCACAGTTTAATGCATTCATGTATTTTGTGAATTGTCTTAGGATTCGTGTAATAATTGTTGCTATGTATTATTAAGCACTAAATCTATTCAACTGCATGTGTAAATGGGGAAAATGTGAATATGTAAATGATGTATAATTGCAATGTGTAAAATGTGACATTTTCTTATATGAGGGAGTCAGTGTTCATGTAATTTTTTTTTCATTAATTATTTTATTTATCTTGATAAAATTATTTCAATTAACAATATTGTTTTTCTTACCAGTCTGATGAACTCAACAAAGGTTACAGAGGTGAATGGTAGAAATATGGGTATTACAGGTGTCAAAACTCTTCGTTGAAGACCAGACTGCATGCCGCACTGTAAAATCACCATTTTTGATCTTTAAAAGGGGAGGCTACTCCTGAAATCAAAGAAATTGTCATAAAAATGAGTAACCTGATTTTCTTTAGGTCTCACACAAGGAAATAATTTCACTATATGTTACTATATAGCTTTAATTAAATAAATTAATTAACTAGACTCTCAGCAGATAATTCATGAATGAGAAAAAAGATTAATGCTTAGACAAAATTTGAGATCAGAAAAAATATACCCCTTATGCGGCTTTTAAGAAAGAAAATTGAGACTAAACATACCTATACCCCGAAATACACATGGGCAAACAGCCAACACACCATCGAGGAAGTTACATCGATCATGCGTACCTAAAAAAAAAGAGTTCCCTTTGATTCAGTGGCACAATTCTGCTGATATGATATTCCTAGTGCATGAGTCCAAAATTAAAACTGTAGACCTACGTAAAGTTCCTGAAAATGAAAAAAGAAAAGAAATATTATTGTCTCTATATACATCATACATAGAACTACATTTGTTCATTTTAATTAGCTATCTCCTTGCATAAGACCTTTAAGGGTAATTTTATGCTATTTACCATGTGCACTGATTGCCATAAAACTAAAGAAAAAATACCAGCCTTACAAAGTCACTTAACCATGACCTTTGACATACCTTACTTAGAATACCCTGGACAATTTGGTTTAACTTAAGACTTCTGAATTTTTAAATGCAGGTTTTGATAAATTAACCATTTAATATACTTATGAGCTCATAAAACTGTTCTTTAAAACTGTATGATAAAGAGTGTAAAAACTTTGAAACATGTTTGGAAAGTATTATCACACATGTGATATTATGGGATAAATTATCACCACAGAAAGATCAAAGAAAATCACTGCAGATATGCAACAATAATTCTTATCATTGTTTATTGTATGTCAAGTCTAGAATATGATATATCATTACAAATATTATGATTTTTAGCCGGGCACATTGCTCGTAGAGCAATGCTCAGCTATTGCGACGGTGAGCAACAGAAAATGCTGCTTCTTCACCGCCAAATTGAGTTTACGAGTAAAAGTATGGTACGTGCACCAGCCGCTGTTGAGAAAACAAAATCCATTCAACACCTTAAGAAATAGTAAATTGAATATTTTTATCATAATATTAAATTGTTTAATATTTTTTCCTGGCTCCTTTGACTAATATTTTACAAAGTATAATTCAACGGGTGCGAAAGGTTTTCACCAGGTATCCCTGTCTGCATCATATTCTATAAACAATATAATTAAAATTAGATGTTAGATCTGCTCGCATACTCGCCACACTAACATCTAACAAGTCATCCCATTGAGGGTCACGTAAGAGGTTAAATTCGGAACGCCTCAAGATTTATTCGCTTCAACAATATATGATGATTTTGCCAGCTGCGATTTGATTAATTGATAGAATTTGACCTCTGACGTGACCCTCAACGGGATGTTGTTAGATGTTAGTGTAGCGAGTATGCAAGCGGATCTAACATCTAATTTGAATTAGATTGATTCTATAAATAAAGGTTGTACTATCAGGCTAACACAAATGCAGGGAACATCATTAATGACTTAATGCAAATCTCCCCGCTGAGGACACATCAGTGCAGAGACGTTTGACCTTAATCTTGCTGCATCGGTGTTTATTTACTTCTGTTTGTATATAAAGCCGGATTACCCCGACACAATACGTGATAAATATTTTTCGCTGTTAATTTCTAGCTATATTTTATTTTATTTTTAAAACTATTTAATATTATACATGCCATTGAGATATTTTTGTGTGTATTACATATTCTCTAAACGTCTGAACATGATTTTAAACTGTCACCACAGTCCTTGTTCATTATCCTGTAAATGAGCCCGGCTCAATACATTTACTATAAAAATAATTGGACAAATTTGTGAATGACAATATTCAATCATGCATAGCAATTAATCTTTTCCAGACATTCCCCTTCTCCTAAAAATTTGTCGTGTTATTTATTTATTTATTGCAAAGTCGTCCCTGGACTAGGGCTACGGTCAATGCAGCTGCAATGGGCCATGCAATTTCGAACCCTGCGTGGTGAGAGTTTGTCCCGAGACACAGTTAGATTATTCTAACTAGCACCAATATAGAATAAATCATACCGATTAATCAACATCACTACAATATGAGGACGTAAAAATAGGATAAAACATCCTTTAGCTGTTTAGTCCAGCAATAAGCCACTAAATTGTTTTTGAGAGTGTGACTAAAATGGGTAGCGAAACCCGGGCCGGGCCGGGATTTTCGATAACGAAAACCGGGTTTTTGATAATCACGAAATAAATACTCATTCTTTCTTCATGAAATTTACGGACATAGTTTATTATTCTAGGATTGGCCTTCGCTGAAAGTTTTAGGTCAAAATGTTGTGTTTTTCAATGATTATCACCGATTGTCCTTTTCCAAGTGTCTAAAATGGGTAGCGAGCCCGGATTACTCATTTTGGCGGATTAAACTTAATTTCGGCAGCATATTTACAAGTATTTCATTTGGATCTTTGGAATTGAACTTTAACTACCTAAAACATTTAACTGTTCCAGTAATAAATCACGATTATTGAAAATATACGCATTTTTTGAACACCCGGGATTGGTCGAAACCGGACACGTTCACCCGGGAAAAACCTTTTATTTCCGAAATACTTATCAGAGATGACATATAATTGAAATATAAATGACTCTTTTTTTTATTTGCATATTTTTATTAATTTTTTTCCAATTTATTTCTTAGATATATCGGTCAAGGACTGAAAAAAATCTACATTCTTTCTCTAGCAATCCGGAATTATTAAGTTTGTCCCGGGCAAACGCGTCCGGTTTTGACCTGTCCCGGTTGTATGAAAAATGACAAAAACCCTAATAATCGACATCTAATTTCATTATGATTGAACAATTTAACTATTTGAAGTTAATAAACAACCATTAAATGCAAATATCACAAACACTTTCGATGCATTAAGCTTAAAATCGCCAAAATGAGTAAACCGGGCTCGCTACCCATTTTAGTCACCTGGAAAAGGACAATCGGCGATAATCATCGAAAAACACAACATTTTGACTTAAAATTCTCAGCGAAGGCAAAACCTATAGTTATAAACTATGTCTGTAAATTTCATGAAGAAAGAATGAGTATTTATCTCGTAATTATCAAAAACCCGGCTCTCAGTTTTGAAATTCCCGGCCCGGCCCGGGTTTCGCTACCCATTTTAGTCACACTCGTTTTTGATGTACCTTCAAACAAATCAAATTAATGTTCTTGATTCCCACTTTTCACGTTATGACTGACTTAGTGCTTCTTGATACCAAAACAATTTTTCTATTACCAGTAATTTTGACTTCAGGTTGAATTCGTCAATTTCATGCTTGCGAAGTTGTGTCAATGTGTGCATTACGACCGCTCCGGCTACTTTCGTTATTTCTAACCAATGAAAATTGTCCTTACTTTTCTGTTGCGTCATGCAATTTTATTGCACGCATCACTGAATCGTAGAACACACATCACAAGATTTCGAATATACATCACAAGATTATCGAACATACATCACAAGATTTCGAATATACATCACAAGATTATCAAACATACATCACAAGATTTCGAATATACATCACAAGATTTCGAACATACATCACAAGATTATAGAATATACATCACAAGATTTCGAATATACATCACAAGATATTGAATATACATCACAAGATTTTGAACATACATCACAAGATATTGAATATACATCACAAGATTATAGAATATACATCACAAGATTTCGAATATACATCACAAGATTTCGAACATACATCACAAGATTATAGAATATACATCACAAGATTTCGAATATACATCACAAGATATCGAACATACATCACAAGATTTCGAATATACATCACAAGATTATCAAACATACATCACAAGATTTCGAATATACATCACAAGATTTCGAACATACATCACAAGATTATAGAATATACATCACAAGTTTAAGAATATACATCACAAGATATTGAATATACATCACAAGATTTTGAACATACATCACAAGATTTTGAATATACATCACAAGATTTCGAACATACATCACAAGATTTTGAATATACATCACAAGATTTCGAACATACATCACAAGATTTTGAATATACATCACAAGATTTCGAACATACATCACAAGATTTTGAATATACATCACAAGATTATCAAATATTGCAACGTTTGACATGCCATATTTAGAATACATCTCAAATCTATAATTCTAGAAGTCTTATTTGATAAAGAACGTTAAACCAGACCAATTGTACATATAGACTAGCCAAAACATTCAGCAAAGTTTTCTTCCAGTAACCCAGCTTAAATAAAGAATTCGAACAAATAGGGGACAAAGCAAATATGCCCCCCCACCCCCACCCCCAAACACATCTGAAAAGCAAAGTTGGATAAGGTTCCGTGGAATACCAGGCATTCCCATAGACTGGTTACAGCCAACGAGCTTCCTTTTTTCACGTTAGAATGTATGAAAAACTGAATACAGAGGAGTTTGTTGACATCCATATAACATACACCTATTTGCTAGAAACCTGCTTTAATTAAATTTTCGAAACATAAGCACCTTATATACAAGTGATAATAGTATACTTCTCAAAAACGGTCCCTGCCAAGTAAATGAAAATGAAGGCATATGTGAAACTTCACTTCATTACAAAAATCTGGCGAAACACACAATAGATGAATCTAAAACATATTTCTGTCCAATGGGTACCTTATTTCTTAGATGCTAAGTATATATGAAAACGTTGTTGCAAGTGAGGTTAGAGGTTTATTGCACATTTTGGAGAAAAGAACAGGTACAAGTCTTAGCTACCCCCGAATTCACTAGATCTCATTGTGACATATCTATTAACACCTCAAGAGAACCACATGTTAGAAATTTCCGAGGAACTGGATCCAAATATATCCAAATAAATTTAAATTTGATTGTAACGCATCATTTCATTTAAGAGATAACATATAGATTTGATACTTTAATCATTGGGATATTACATGAAGTTGGTCACATGTTTAAATTCTTTATTTGACGAAAGGTATTGTCATTAAAGGGAACACTTTGCGGATGTGAATATTGACTGAAAAAAAATGTTTTTTTTTCCTACAATTTGATGTTACGTTTGACGGGAAATAATTTTATTATAATACATGAAGGATATGGAGATAACGAACAGTATTCAATATCAAAGTGAAGGAAAAACTTCAAGAGTACTGTGCAACAATATATTCAAGAAGTGGTGTAAATCACATGTGGATACTAAAAAATTCCAAAAAACTTTTGGACAATTTGAAATTACAAGATTTTACCAAAATCAACAGCTTAAAAACTTACTACTTTTCAACTTTATACACAACCATTCCTCACGACAAATTAAAGTCCAGGCTTTTTTATATCATTGACAGCTGCTTTTTCAATAAAAATGGAACTTGTAAATTTACTTACCTGGTCATTGGTCATTTGCAAAATTATTTTGTTAAAACACATTCTGATTGCACACACAAGTACTCTGACGTTGACATCAAAAAGATGCTTGAGTTTCTGATTGACAATATCTATGTGGTTTTTGGAGACCTATTTTTGTATTCATATGAAGCAGAATTTGTGCAGGGTCTGATGCGTGAAAAGAAGAAAACACTTGCTGTGGCCTTCAACTCGACATTTAGATACATCAACGACGTATTTTGAATAAACAGTGGTAATTTCCATTCCTACGTCGATACGATATATCCTGGAGAGCTTGAGATAAAAGATACCACAGAGTCTGACATATCTGTTTCATATTTGGATATTTTACTTGAAAAAGATGTGAATGGTAATCTAACAACCAAGCTATATGATAAACGTGATAATTTTAACTTTTCTATCGTCAACTTCCCTTACTTATGCTGCAATATACCTTCATCACCTGCATACGGAGTGTATATATTTCAGTTGATTCGATATGCAAGAGCATGCTCTACGTATGAACAATTTCTAAAACGAGATAAATTATTGACAAACAAGTTGATGAAACAAGAAATCAGCAGTCATCATTTCGTAAGTTCTATGGTCGATACAACGACCTTGTCAGCAAATACTATTTATCATTGACTCAACTGCTGTCTGATGTTTTTCATACTAATTGTAAGTCAATCATTTACACAATGATTTGACGACGGATTTTTTCGTTATCACTCGATCATAACAAGGAGCACACGGCGGGTGTGATCGGTCAGCAGGGGATGCTCACTCGTCCATGGCACTTAATCCCACCTCTGATGTTTCGGAAGTCCGTATTTGTTCTGCTCCTATTTTGTATTGTTTTATGGACTTTTGATCTTGAATACTTTTCGTTATCTTCATATCCTTCATCAAAGTCCACGAAGTTAAACTGATTCACACCACTACTAATATTACATGTCAGAAAATTAAATTAAAAGGAGTAAATACCACAGCTTTCCGAAGTTTTATACGTTTATAACCTCTTTTCATCACCAAGTTTCATTGTGAGAAGCTGGAAAACAAGGGCTATTCGAGATACTGCATTAAAAATGAATGGAAGATATCAGAAGAGTAGAATGAAATTAAACGCATCATAAAAACTACTGTAAAACTTGTTAAAATTCCTTAAGAAATATTCACTGAAATGTGTGAAATTGACAGCAACCAATTCCTGTTTTATAGACACATGAGCAGGTAGATTTAAATGAACAAAAATGATATAATTGGCATCAAAAATGGGTACCGTCCTTGGCGACAAGGACTTTCAACAACAACTATACTGTTTGCCAAAATTCAACAAATTATTACTGATGATGTTTGATTGACTTTTTTAAACACATAGCAAATTTTAAAGGCATCATTTTGGGGGTGGTTCACATTGTTTTAAAGAAACATTTGACAGCAAAAAAGCTTGGTACTCAATGGTCACCGTATGTTTTGAAAAAAAATGATTGAAAACTACAGCGTGTAAGAATATTTAAACATTTTTTTAAATAAAAAAAATGTGCTTATCCACGTTTGACTGAAATTCAAACAGATAATGAAGCCATTGATTTAAATCCTCAGAACAAACTTACAATAAGATGCACTTTACAAAAACAGCAAAAGTCTGAGAAGAGCAAAGAATTACAAGAGCACAAAAACTGTTTTATATGCCATTTTCATAAATTT
Source organism: Saccostrea cuccullata (assembly GCF_032062105.1). Classification (NCBI taxonomy): domain Eukaryota; kingdom Metazoa; phylum Mollusca; class Bivalvia; order Ostreida; family Ostreidae; genus Saccostrea; species Saccostrea cuccullata. The sequence goes on from NW_026927868.1 coordinate 18,251, forward strand.
AGTGGTCTTGTTGTTCAAATTCAATTCGGGAAGGCAGTTTAATTTCTAGAGAGCCTAGAAAGCAAACATTTTGCCGGAAAACGAAAGGTTTATGAGAGGAGGCAACCACTTTGTGACTGCGTCCAAACCCACACGCCCTGAAGAGTATGAGTTAGGGAAATAAAAGAATGTTAATGTTTTGTCACATCAACAATATTCGCCAGATCTTTCACCCTTTGACTTGTTTCATTTTCCAACACCTTTCAGAAAGAAAAATACAAGTCCAGGAAATCAATCAGTGCAATATCTTTGACAGAATTTAGTGTAGTAATGAAAAGAAGAAGATGACGATTTTACACACGCTGCAACATTTACTTTTATAAACTGAGTTATAGATTTATAAACAAGTTTTTTAATGATATGTACATCAGTCTATAGGAGAAATACATGTATCTATAGAATACATTTCGAATTAAGGAGGAGTGCAACTCTAGACATTTTTGTGATTAAGAACTTTACTAATTTCCATTGTGTCACTTTTTTGTTGTTGAAAAATTTTACTTTAAGGAACTTATGAGTTATTTCAAAATTACGTAAAAGGTTGTGGTTTTTAAAGCAAGTTTTGGTTAAATCCATAACCCTTGATCCCGACCAGACTTAATTACGTTGTCGAATAGTCTAATTTTGGAATTTTTAACCTTTACAAATAGACCATTCAAAACGTTTGAAACAAGAAAGTACAGTTTGGTGCAGACGAAAGGCACAGTTTTGCCTGTTTTTTTTTCTGGTTTATTTATTGCGTACGACCAACTACATTGTATAGTATATGTCGTGTGTAGTCAATCAAAGATCTTGTTATCATGATAATTTGACTGACCACATGCACATGTTATGCCAATAAAAGATATAAAATTTGGACTGACCATATTTTCAACTTTAATGATACTTCAAAAATATCAAAATATATGTAAACCTAGTGCCCGTAAAATTATAAAATTGTCAGGAATTTTCCCGTTTGTTGACGTTGATTCCTGTGCCATCGGCAACTCACCTGTAGTAACTTAGCGCCCTACATAGCATGCTCTCTCTTTTTCTTTTTTAAATTTTTACTTGCATTTACCTATCAGAATATGCATTACTTATTCATCCTTTGTACAGAGGTCTATTCATCCTTCTTTGAACATTCAATCCATAAAATTCATTTAACAAGCCAGACTAATGCTGGAAAGCAAAACAAATTCCTAATCAATCTAAATTAATGAAATAGTTTTCTCCACGTGGACATTTATGCCCGTAATAACACTTCAACAATTGCTTAGAGTATAAGGGTTTGGTCCTTTGTTTATAGCTCTTCTCATAGATTAAAATCAATCAATTCCCAATTACTGCTGCGAGACTATTCATCTCTAGAAGACAATAAGAGGACAAATGAAAAATCACGGAATAAGCTGCTTTGATACATGTCAGTTTTCTAAGGATTTATATCCCGTATAATAACAGAATTATCCCAGAAAAATATGACCTAAGACAACATCTTCAACAGTCATAACAGTTATTCTTTTTAAGGACAGATGATACAAACAAATTTTCGTCAAAAAAATTGAAAATAACAATTTGAGTCATGTTTTAATTAGTAAAATGAATAAGTTTAACTGCGTAGTTTTTTGATTTTTTTATTCAAATTCTCAAAAAATGGGATTTGATGAGAAAAATATTTGTACAGATTAATAAGGATGGTTTCCGAGAGGTAGCATTTTGAACATCATAGAAGGTTTACAATTTCTTTATATTCTAGAAATTTATTTTTTTACATCGTTTTCGATGAAATAAGACCAGAAAATATATACCAATCCAGGCATTCCTGTTTTGTTTGTATCATCTGTCCTTAAGTTGTGAATTTAAAAAAATCATATGTATTCAAATAATGCAGGTGAATTTTATAAGAAATCAAGATTATTTATACAAATGTATTTTTAAAAAAAACTGGTCCTACATTCTGCACATACATTGTTGTAGCAACTGTTTATCAACTGTTTATCAAAGTCTGACACATCTGTTTCATACTTGGATATTTTACTTGAAAAAGACGTTAATGGTAATCTAACAACCAAACTATCTGATAAACGTGATGACTTTAACTTTTCTATCGTCAACTTCCCTTACTTATGCAGCAATATACCTTCATCACCTGCATACGGAGTATATATATCTCAGTTGATTCGATACGCAAGAGCATGCTCTACGTATGAACAATTTCTGAAACGAGGTAAATTATTGACAAGCAAGTTGATGAAACAAGAATCTCAGCAGTTTCGTTTAAAGTCATCATTTCGTAAGTTCTATGGTCGATACAATGACCTTGTCAGCAAATACAATTTATCATTGAGTCAAATGCTGACTGACGTTTTTCATACCAATTGTTAGTCCATTATTTATACACTGAATTGACGACGGATTTTTTCCGTTATTTCCTGATCATGACAAGGAGCACACAGCGGGTGTGACCGGTCGGCAGGGGATGCTCTCCCCCCCCCCCCCATGGCACCTGATCCCACCTCTGATGTTTCGGGGGTCCATGTTTGCTCTGCTCTTATTTTGTATTGTTTTATGGACTTAGAGATTGAATACTGTTCGTTATCTATATATCCTTCATCAAGGTAGACTATGCTTTTTGGAGGTAAATATTTGCCAGATTAACCTGTTCGTTCTTCATCGGTACATGATAATATCTGGTCGTCTTTTCTGGTGTAGTCTATACCTATTTCTAAAGTCAGTCTTTTGCCGGTACATACATTGGTGTTGTACTGTTTATCTTTGTTCATGCTATCTAGGTAGAGGTTTCCTTTTCATAAGTTTTTGGTCTGTACATATTTGGTGTGATGTACTGTTCCTTCTATCTAGGCAGTGTTTACCTTTGTAATCAATCTTTATTGGTACCTATACTGCTGTAGTACGTTTTTGTTCTGTAAAACCTTTTTGAGATATGTCGGTATATATATATGAGTCATTTTCAAAATTTGTCCAAATTCCAACCCCAGTATTTTGCAAAAATAAATGTGGCAATCTAAACTTTTTAAAGTTTTATTTTATCATTCAAACATCATAGATGCATAAACAATGTTAAAGCACAAAGAATTCTATTAACATATACTAAAAAAACATTATATGTACATGGACCCAACAATAAATGTCCATGGTGTTACTTAGTTAAAAGTCATAGTAAAATCATAATTAAAAAAAAAAATTAAGGTTTTTAGAATAACAATCTCAACATAGTGATAAAATTATTCTATTGAATCAAACTGAAGCTTCATAACAGAAAATTATCAGATAAAGTATAGCTGAAAGTTGTAAGTGTTGTAACTTTTGTATATATCTTACATGTTTACTTAAGGCATACATCATTTACCTCAGCACAAAATACTTGCTTTGCAAATAAACTTAGTATTAGAAAACGACAGTATTGTGTTGCAAGTTTCGATGAAATTGTATAAAGATTTAGAACATAAAAATAGGAAAAATGTGTTGGTAACACCAAGGATATTTGCATAACACAAAGGACTTAAAGGTTACACAAAGGAAATTTTGTGTAATACTTAGAAAGAAATAATAAAGTTGTTCTCATTCCTTCCGAAAAGGATAGTAATGAAATTACCCTAGAGGTGAATATAAGAGTATATGGTTTTAACATAAAAAATTGGCGGGGGATTTTTTTCATTATACATTTTGAGTCTGACTAGTAACACAAAGGATAAAACAGTAACGACATAGACATAACTATCCAATCATAAGATATATAACAGTAGAAAAATGAAATCAAATTGTTATGCCCGAATAATAAATAATTACTATTACATGACTTTGAATCATTGATTAGTACTTGTTAGTGTATTTACATATCCAAGCAGAAGCTGTAACACCAATGACAAAAAATAACACAAAGGACACCTTTAAAGGATCCAAAGGTTTACATAGATGAGTCTTAGATCAGCTAGAACTAATTTTTAATGAAGAAATAATTGTGAAACTAGAACATGTACATGTATTTGTAAATGACCAGATTTCAAATATATAGAATGCATTAATCTTTTTATGGATTTTACATTTTCATTTCATTTATCTACAGCTAGCCTCTTTCCACAATGAGCTCTCTACATAATACACATCTACAAGATATGATGGTGACAATATTATTAAAACATTAGCAATGCTATACCAGCTTTTATCTTTTACAGTTTTTGGCCTGTTAAAAAGGAACATGGTTTTAGGTTCTGTCTAATCCCGTGCATACATTTAAGTTCCTTTTTTCTGTATCTTTATCCAGTCTCTCTTCCAAAGGATCTGATTTCTCTTCATCTGTAGTCTGATGTTCATTATTGACTCCAATTCTTTCTCTTCCAGGGTGTCAGTCTTTTCAGTTTCTTTAGTCGGATTTCCTATCAGGAACTCTTGACTTTTTTTAATCTGTACTCTTTTTCATTTTTTTCATTGATATTTTTCTGCCCTTTTTGCTCTTTTATTCACTGATCGTTTGCCAAACTTTCATTGACAGTTCTTCAGGGTAACAATCCAACAAAGTGGCTTGAAATCTAGTGGTCTGCCACCATATCTGGCCTTGTTGTTGTCCAATGCTGCCTCGACCATATAATCTTCACCACCACTTTCCAAAAGCTTATGTACATCCAAGGTTAAAAACTAATCTTTCAGCACCAACTTTTACAGGATGTAGAACAGTCATGAGGGATTTCAGTTGGACAAATCTGAAGAACATCCTCAACTAAATGCAAAACTGTATTCTAGGGTAATGACTGGTACATTGTCTCCTTAAAAAAATCTTTTGAAATCCTTTTAGAATAGTTATGAACAATTTGTGACTTTTTTCATCTAAGGATTTACATGATTAAAGGACTTTAAATGCATTTGCAAAGAAATGTTCCGTATATGATATAACTTTAAAGGTATTTTCAATTCAATGATATAAATCTATCTTATACGTCTTGGATTCTATTGGCTTCATCAACTTTTTAATGTGTCTTTTTTACATCATCTTCATCAAGAGAACATAACTAGAATCCTCAGACTAAAGAAAACAAATCATATTCTGCCTTATTTCACATTTCCTTGTGTTACCTAAAACTTCCTTTGTGTTACCATTTTTAACCATCATATATTTTTAGCACTTCATTATTCATTGTTACTTGAATTGCAATATCCCACCAAATTTGTTTTCTGCAATACAATGAACACAATTACCACTCCATATGCAATACGCTTGTTTCATTTTTCTATCTTTAATCCCCTTGAGTAACTGGATTTGTCTATGGTGTTACCATAAGTTACTTTAAAGAGCATAAAAGGGGATATGATTGCATTACATGATGAATTTTGATATTTCAATTTATTCAAAAGAAATAAAAGTTGTATATTTTCCTACAGAAACAAAAGAACATGCAAGAGTATATTAATAACATAAATATTTAATCATTTTTACATCCATTGTATTACCAAACATTGTCCTTTGTGTTACTCAAATTATTTAATGAATTAATTTACAGTTCATGGAAATATAATTTGAAAAATAAATGCCAATTTGATAAAAATATTTCTGTTATTTTATATTGTAATAAACTTTACACAAATGTTGAATTAAACTTGGGAATTTAAAGGGTTTTTTTTCAATTGGTCCGCGGAGTTACCCAATTCTGTCCTTTGCATAGCCAATACTGCAAAATCATATGATTTTCAAATGGTAAAAACATTTAGTAAATAATTTGGCATTTTAAAACAAAATTAGTTACTGGATAGTTTTAAATAAGGGAGGAAAATAAAACATATGACTCAAACTTTCATTCTTTTTAATTATTTTCTATGTAAATTGTCCATGGAGTAATTAGATACATCCTTAGAGTAACTTTTCTTGCAGTAACAAAATGGACAGTAACACCAGGGAATTATTATATAAATAATTGGAAGTATAAAAGCAATAACTAACTTATGAACATAAAGCACAGCTCCTAGATGATAGGTATTTTGTTATAAACTTGCTCAATGCATCAAAGAAATGGCAAATTAATTTATCATCACAATATCGAAGTAACTCCTAGGACTCAAAAATAAATTACTCTTGCAATCAAACTTGCCTTCAACCACATATAGTGCCTATGGTATAAAAGATCTGTGTAAAGTGTCTCATGATAATTTGGCGGGACCAAGACCAAATGAAGGAGACTGATAGTGAAGAGTTTCTTTAGGAAAGATAACTGTTACAGGTAAATTTTATGTCCTGGTAACTCCAAGGACACGGCCAAAATAACACACACTTAACTTAAAAAAAATCATATTCTTACTCTTTTTCAATCACATTTTAGCATACATTTAGACAGTATTAAACATGTACAACACAATAAAGGTCATTTTACACTGCTTAATTATATTTACTACATCAATAATCAGAGTTGAAGTCAAACATCCGGCCAAATCACAAGCAATTCTCTTTAATTTTACTCAGGTTGAAGGACTTTTTTCAGTATTCAAGTCAATTTTTAATCGCACTTAATTTTTTTTCTACACTTGTAGATTGTTGTTAAATTCATCGGGTAAAAAAATTTTGATTTTTATTGCAAAATTTTCAAAAAAAGCTTGTATAACAGGAATTTGGACATTTTTTGAAAATGACCCATATATACTATAAGACGAAGTACATTACTAAAGACCCCGTATCTGTTTCTTCTATTCTATTTTGTAAAGTTTGCCTTTTGAAGCAGATTTATTTGTAGAACTGATTTGTCATCATAAACGAATGCAATTTGATTTATCCCATATTTCTGATTTTAAAAGGACATATTACAAATTAGTCTTTTGTTGTATCTGTAATTGTAATTCAAAATGATTGATCCTCCGCGATAATTAAGTATTTTAATAATGACATAAGTATAAAGATATTATGAGAGAAGCAAAAATCCCCTTGCATTGAATAATTTATCATAAAGAATGCACCGTGAGCTAGTTTTTCTTATATAACTGTACTAAGGTTCTTTCATTCTCTCAGTAAGTTCCAAAAGAAAAAAAAAGAATTTTCGTTAATCGCTTACCCAAAACTTATCAATTATCAGATTAATGGACCATATATCCCTATTTTTATTGTGACATCACTGCAGAAGTGAAGACTATTTTAATTAATTCTAAAAGAGTTATTATTTTTAAGTGTCATTTTTGTGTTTAAACGTACAATGTAATGTGCATGAAATGAAAAAATGTACGCATATCATGACACAGTAAAAAAAATTAATTAAAAAAAACAAATATAAAAAAAAAAAAGAATAAAAAACGAATACAACCAAAAAAACCAAACAAACAAAATCATTAATATCCCCTCCCCAAAGAATGAAGGGTCATATTCACATATATATATATAATCAATATTCGTTTTCTTTTCTTCTTTTAAATAACATATGATGAACGCAGCTTGAAGTCACTCTGAAATACAAGGGTCGCTTTTTGATAACTTGCCAAGTAGGTCAAAATTCAAATAGGTCTATAAATTATCATTTTACAGCAGTCGAAAATTCTCTAGAAAATTATCAATAAGGAAAGATACTATAAAAATACATAATTATTACGTTTCAAAATTACAAGCTCGAAAGTCCACTTAAAAATCTGGAGCAGCGCAAACAAGGGTCTCAAAAAACATCAGAGGTGGGATCAGGTTCCATGGGGGAGTAAGCATCCCCTGTAAACCGGTCAAATCTGTTCTTTAATGAATATAGAATTCGTAAATTTTTATATTTTACAGTCATTTTACAAATTTCCTTTGTAAAAATTCATTCCTATTCAACACACATTTACTCAAAAGATGACCGAGTTCTTCACTGACAATATCTGTGTACTGTTTCAGGTAATATGCTGTTGGAATTCCGATGGAAATAAGAAATGCTCATTTATTGATACTCGATTTAGTGTAGTGGTTGAAATTGGATTATAAATAAATAACGCAAAACACTCGCTGTACTTTATTAGTCCCCTACCGGTGGAACCGAAGGAGACAAGAGCTTTTTCTTCTCTTCGTCAGTCTCTCCCACTTGGTTTTTTTTTTGTTTTTTGTTTTTTTTTTGTCCTTTTTAACTAAATGCGTCCAAATATTGAGCTGACTTTTTGCTATATGAGAACATCTTGATGAGTTACAGTTAAAAATTTTGATTTCGTTCCGCTTCAATGATTTTTTTTTCAATTTTAAATGGGAACCAGATTACAATTGCCGGTAACAGGCTGGTATTGCAACTGCAATACTCTCATACGTTTCTATTTTTATGCTCTATGTTTTCCGAAGTAAAATTTGACGAAAATCCACCAGAAAAGAGGAAATTCAGGAAAACTTTTCACTTCTGCGCCCTTTTCTGGTCTACGTGAATGCTTTGAATCAAAATTAGTGCCGATTTTAAAACAAGCATCAATTTATGTTTTTAACAACAAGCTATCGCAGTTTTAAGGTAGTCCGATCCTCAAGTTTATAAAATTAGCAGTCAAATAATCAAGAATACTCATAAAAGTATATCTGAATCCGGAAAGTAATATAAATTTATCCACAGTATTTCTTTAAAGTTAAAGATTAAAGTTAATCATATCATATAGGGAAAATTGTCAAATCTCCAATGTTTTTACAGAAAAAGCGAATTGGAATACCAGCAATGCATTTTCTAATTGCAAATTGATCAACAAATATATTTTAGTTAAAAAACGATAGGTATCCAGGCATTCAGAGAAATTGTCATGCTTTTTATTTGTACGTATTTGGTATTTCTTGACTTCTATTTCTGTCATGTATTCTATAATACATAGTGTAAAAGGCTTTTGCTATCATTGCAAGACACCACAAATAACTTTTCATTATTTCATATCATGCTAATAAGCATTGTTATCTGAGGCTGGATTCAGGAAAATCTTATTTCTCTAAAACTGTATTTTTTTCTTTTTATAGGGTACAAATGTCAACTCTTATGAGACCTTTTCTAAAACTTCCAAAAACCTTGAATCTTATAAAGATGAATAAAATGAAAATTGTTGCATGAAAAAAATTCATTTTCAAGTTTCATTTTGATGCATTTCAAATTCAATATTAATTTTTGGAGTTATCCTTCCTGGCTGAGGATCGGATATCCTTAACTCTGTTCTGATTTTTACATTAAATAAGGGGTCAGATTCAGTGTTTACCAGACCTTGTCCTTTCAGGTTCAAGAATATAACGTTATCTTATAATATGCACTACTATAGTGAGTGAGTGTGTGTAGCCAAATCTCGGGAGTATGGGGTTATATTAGAATGTACATACTATTTATAACATTCTTCTCATGATGTATTGTATTTTTCGTTTTTCTATTGTAATGTTACCTTATATTGGTTTGATAGTAGCTTATCGCCATAGTATCCAACTTAAATTAATCCAAAGTAGATGTAGGTAAAAGCCTGTTCACTTCTCTAAAGAGAATAGCGGTAACCATCCTACCCATTTTACAGTTACTCAATCATTTAAGATAATTAATTTAAACAAGAGGCCCACGGGCCTTATAGGTCGCCTAAGTATCATGTAAAAACTTTCCAACAATTGAATTTTGTTAGTGTTTTATACCAGAGGCCATGAAATTCACAATTTTGAAAGAGGCACCATTGCAGCATTGCTTATTGTAATCATATACTTAGCACGCTTACTCTAGTTACATAATACCCAGAGGTAGATCAGATTAACAAAGAGAAAATGCATTTCAACTTTATAACCAGTTGTGCACCCTAACCCACAGGAACTACTGACCCTGGGGCCACATATTTCAAATTTTGGAAATTCTATTAAATTTTATTTCATCATAAATGGTTGATTAATACCAAAGAGCAGATTTCAAAGCATAAATTTATTTTCAGACTATGTAACCCCCCCCCATTACCCCTGACCCAGGGGGCTGCATGAAATTAACCATTTTGCTAGATGCACCTTTCTTCATCATAAAAATATTTACCAAGATCATTGGCATACTACCCAGGAGCCATGGAAAAGATTTTCAAAGAATTCATGCATTTTCACTGTATAATCACAACCCCTGACCCAGGGGCCATGAAATTGACAATCTTGGTAGAAGCATCCTTCCTCAACATAACTATGTACATAGTTCACTGGTTTAATACCCAGGAGCAGAGAAGAAGAGTTTTAAAGAATCAATGTATTTTCACTATATAATCAATAGAGCCTCGCCCAAACAAAAAAAAAAACCCAACCCAAAGGCCACAAAATTCACAATTTTGGAAGAAGCCCTCTTGCTCATCATAACTATATACTTAGTTTGTTTAATACCAAGGAGCAAAGAAGAAGATTTTAAAAGAATTAATGTATTTTTACTATATAATCAAAATAGTCCCTTCCCCCCTTTACACCAAAACCTCTGACCCAGAGGCCATGAAATTCACAAATTTGGTTGAGGCACTCTTGCTCATTATAACTATACAAAAAGTTAGTTTATTTAATACCCAGGAGCACAGGGGAAAATTTTAGAAGAATTAATGCATTTTCGCTATATAATCAATAGACCCCCCCCCCCCCCCCCAACACCAGAACCCCTGACACTGGGGCATAAAATTCACAATTTTGGAAGGTGCACTCTTGTTAATCATAACTATGTACTTAGTTTAATACCCAGGAGCAGAGGAGAAGATTTTCAAAGAATTATGTATTTTCACTATATTATGAATAGAGCCCAGCCCTAACACCAGAATCCCTGACCCAGGGGCCATGAAATTAACAATTTTTGAAGAGGCACTCTTAGTCATCATAACTATGTACTTGGTTAGTTTGTTTAACACCCGGGAGCAGAGGAGAAGATTTTCAAAGAAATAATGCACTTTTACTATATGATCAACAGAGCCCCACCCTAACACCAGAACCCCTGACCCAGGGGCCATGAATTTTATAATTTTGGTAGAGGACTCAATGTTGATTTAAATCATGCCAACAGTTTGACTGCATGATGTCCAGGAGTAAAGAAGAAGATTTTTAAAGATTGCACTAATTTTAGTAATTTTGGCCCAACCCCTCAGGCCCCAGGGGGGCAGGGACCATGAAATTCAAAATTTTTGTTCCCTTTCACCCATAAATGGGTTTACTCGGTGACCTAAAAAAACAATAAAAAAAAAAAGAAGTAGAAACTCTCAGAAACAACAAGACAGTGTGTAGATTTAATTATTTATTATAACATGTCTCTATATGGAATGTGAGTAGAACATGTTTTAATTCCAGCATTGAATGTGATCAGAATCGCCTACTGTAGCCTGTCAATAAAGAAGCATTGGAGAAGGAAATAAGTTTTTCCTCAGCACCAATAGAATCCAGTCACTTAATGCAATTGATCTACTGACACTAGCAGCCATAAATCAGGCTACCTAGACCATTAACATGAGAAACCTGCTATTTCAATACAAAGGATGTATTCGCTTTAACAAAAGAATTGACCTATAGGAGAAAACAATTTCCCGGAAAAAGTGACATTTGAAAATCAGTCTTTATTTGTTGTTTTCTACCGTTTATATGTCTAAATTTTTTAAATTTGTATTTTATACCTAAAATTTATTATTTACAACTTTACAATAAACCTCCAAAGTTGATCGAAACACCATTTTGTCCTTGAAAGCGTTGATTTCTGCATGAATTTTGGCCTTGAAGTCCATCAAGGCAGGCCTGCCCCTAAATAAAATTGTGATATTTTGATAGGTTAGGATGTAAGGAATAATTTAAGATAAGATTTTTTTAGGGGCACCCCTGCCCTAGGGTCGAAATTCACAAAAAACCTACAAAAAATAAGGAAACCAGATTTTCAAAATCTTCTCTAAATTTATGCCTTTCAACCTTATAGTCAGACTAGCTCAGTTGATATATGCGCTGACTTTTACATCTTGGATACTCTCTTTTTTAAAGTCGGGGGTTCGAATCCACCTGGTACAACACTTATACAGCTTTAAATTTCGCCTTTTCAAAGACTATTTTAATTTTTTTCATAGACTTGTGTATTTTTCCTTCAATTATCTATCCCTTATGCATGCCCATTCTTGATATAAGAAAGACAAAGAGAAATCAAATCGTAACAATCCAATGTACAGTTGTCAGTCAGGTGGAACGAACCTCAGTATAAGCACACTTTCTCCGAGGACAAGAATAACTCACTATGTGTGTAACTCAATACGGGTATTCTTGGCAGCATTGAGCTGCGATGAATTTCAATTGTATGTATTCCTTAGAATTTAATCACATTGATTTTGGCTACATATTCCAGTAAATGCACTCACTTGAATTTCATTTAGGCCTTCATAATTTGCACACATTAAAGACAAGTTTTTATTATATCCACGGATAAATAGCCTAGACATTAAGAATAGAATTTCAGGGACAGTAGACATTACCTTTATGCACAATGAGAAGTAAAGACAAATATCATTTATTACATTTGCAGATAACAAACTCAGAAAATCAATAAAATGGGCTCCTCCTATCTCTACTCACTGAAATAAAGATTTAGGAAAAACAAATTGTTATATGTATTTAGCCTAATGTCATTAATCAGAACGGAAATCGACAAGCTTTTTGTAGAGAATAAAACCAAGTCCGGTCCTATAGGTCAGATCCCTATTTATAATGAAGTGATCCTTTATTTTACTTTCATGTATGAAATACTGTCATTTTAATTAACAAAAGTACAAAGCAAATGTTTTAATTAATTTCTACATTTCAATAATTAGAATATTTCAATTCCATTCCTAATACCTTGTGAAAATAGCATGCCCTATCATGACATAACAGCTGATAGTGTTTTTCTTCCTGCAAAAAGCTATAGATTGTTGAACTTGTACTCTGAATGAAATGATACAATATAAATATAAACAATTAATTTAGTGAGGCATAACAAAGCTGCAAAACAAAGAACTAGGCAATACTTTTACAATAAACTTAAATAACTCACTGACTTGAAGCCTTTTTATACAGTTTATTGCAGCTTACTGTTAAGGTGTATAAAGCTAGTGCCTGTTTCAAAGTTAAGTTAAAAGCTGTATCTAATACTGCATTCAAATTTCATCTGGTCTACTCAATGTACATAAAATGCTACGATACTTTAATGAAAGTCACATGTACATCTTAAGGCAAAATTTAAGACCACAGAAAAATTTAATGCTGTAAAAAAAAATATTTTTTAAAAATATTTTAATAATAATAAAAAAAAAAACATTGAAGTGTAGGCATTATATCAATTTAAAAATAGAGAAAATTATTTCGTTTACAAAGACAACCCATAAAGTAAAGAAGGATAAAATAAACAATGTATTTAATTTTTGTACATTCTGACAAAATGCTATGTGATAGGTAAATTAAATTTTAAAAGTAAACAATATAAAATTCACAACCTCTGTCAGCAAAAAAAAAATTATAATAAATTAAAAAAAATATCACAGTTGTTATATAACATTGAACATTCTGGACAGGATAATAACAAACAAAATATACCTTCACACACATCAATAATAGATTGTAAAATTTCATTTTATTAAAATGAATGATAAAACTGTTTTTACGTCCCTTACTCAAACTTAACATGATAAAACTCATGAAGGATTTGACAGTGTTTT
>NW_026927869.1:0-32259 GCF_032062105.1 Saccostrea cuccullata
ACTATGATACAGAAGAGGCTACACAAATGAAAATGTTTGTTCCGATTTTCATATTAAATTCTCTGAAAAATATACTCAGAACTGGGTAATCGTGGAGTAAAACAAGAATTAAGAAATGTAATGAGTACTGTGTGCTAAATCAAAAGGTTATGTCTACATGTATAGTTTTTGCATTAGAATGTGTATTTTACACTAGCCCATAGCTTTACAGAAGATTATAGCGAGCGCAGCGAGGCGGCGCGAAGCGCCGCTCGCGTAGCGAGCTCAATAGACTAACGTGTACGAGCAGAGGAAATTCAGGTTGAAATCTGCACATTGTTCCAAGAAATTTTTATGAGTCCACGTGAAAAAATTCCAAACTCCCAATAATCCTTTGCGGTGCAAAGCAACATAGTGGCTTAAACATAAAAAAATTACAAACAACGATTTAATGCAATCTCCATGACATAAAAATATCGTTTGCGTCCCGAGTCAAGAGAACTTTTTATCTGACGTCATACTTTCGTCACTTTAACACGCCTGCTAATCGATCAATTGCACAACCAGCAGTTGTGTATAACAATCAAAAGAGATCGATTTCCGGTTGTGCATTAGATGCGAATAATTCCAGTACACAGGTAGTAAATGGACCCGATTCAGGCAATAATTGATATTTTTATTAAAATATAAGAATGTGATTCCATGAGCAATTTATTTTTCTTTAATTTTACACTCTCATAAAATGCAGTGATTGTCGATTAGCAACGATATTTATTTTGAAGCAAGGGCTGGTAGAGCGAAAACGCTGATTGAAAATAGTATTCGCCGACTAAAATTCGTTTTTATCTCAACTAACCTTGACAATTCAATGTCCACCATGAGTATGCTACAAGAGCATCCTATCCACCAAAATTGGGACTTCGATATGTGTATAATTTGACAAATATTCGTAGAAAATAACATTGCTGATGCATGCGATCATTCAGTTGTGAAAGAGATCTCCGGTTATGCATGAGATGAAGGATAAAAAGTTACGAAACAATCTCCATAATTCACCTCTTATACTATTTTATTTTTGATAATTATAAAACTTTAAATATTGGCTATAATATGAAGACGTTGCAGTGGCAGATCCAGCAATTTTTGAAGAAAAAAAAGGGGGGGGGGTGTCCAGGTGTCCAACACTCATGCATATAGGCACTTCAAACCTGGCAACACTGAGTTTTCAACAGTTCTATGGGGGACTTATACAAGCCAAAAATAAACAAACAAATAAAACAAAAACACAAACAAGCAAGCAGTAGATAGTATCATACTGCAGTATACATGTAGCTATAATTCGCTGGGATCTTCCACTGGTTTCAAAGTGAAACCTTGCATAGGACGTGTTGGTAGTCCACCCAGGGCTGGGATTGTGACGGTACTCGGAGGAGCATATTAAACGAGGGGACTCTATTTATAGCGATCAGAAAGGACAGCTAGAGATTGAACAAGATGTACAGTGTATTTATTTTATTCGAAATTTCTTTTTTATTCAAAGTATTTATTTTATTCAAAATATTAGACGTAATAAAATATCCATGTTCCATAACTCTCTCTCTCTCTCTCTCTCTCTGCAAAAATTAAAGGGGGAGTCCAACCCCAGGAACCACCTTCTAGATCCGCCAATGATGTTCAGTCATTTTTGCAAGCACATTTAGAGTTTTTCAGCACCAGCGGCCGATCTCTTTTATAAGGAATGAAACGTTATTTTTCAATAGTTCTGTCAACTAATCGATCTTAATTTTAAAAACTTGCTTTAAACTGAGCGTTTTTTGTTGTTGTTTCAATTTCTTTGTCATTTCTCATTGGATAATTAATAATATATGGTTACTAGTATATAGAAAAAGTTTGCACAATAGGTACTCCCCCACCAGGGAGTGTTCAAGATATGAAAGGAAATCGTCATGATTTTAATTTCCGGATAATAATGAAGTGGTAAAAGTTGCAAGGTGAATAAAAAGTTTTTCAGCAACACTGTTAATAGTAAAAATTGTTTTGAATGTGCTACAGATGTGACAACAAAGATTTTTATTACATTTTTTCCATCATACTACGCGCCTTGAGTAGCCTATTCTGCAGAAACCATGGGTATTATCACGTGTCAGACAAAGATCCATGCTGAGTTTCAGCTTGTGGTTCATCTTGAGAGGTCTACATCTTCATTCATACATTCTTATCATTCATCATAATATATTTTTTTATTGATTCATTGATGACTCATTGATGCTTTTGAAATTAAGAAAGTACTAGTAATTTTTGAAATTATAAACTTTGCGGCCGATTTGATGCTTTGCATCAATTTTATTAGGAATGTTTAATAGTGGTATTTTTTATTGAACGATTATTTTTTGTTTTTTACGATTTTTCCCCTATGGTATACATGATGAATAAATGTAATATATATAATTTGTGAGAAAAAAAAGTGTCCAACGAGTTCGGGGGTTGAATATCGGAGGGGGGGGGGTGTCCTGTCCACAAGCACCTGTAATGTGGTGTTGTCATCTTGATCCTTTCCATCTCGATAACAAAATTCAGGATACCGAGATTCAAAACACCAGGAAATACTTACCCATGGCAAACACATATCATCGAGAGCCTGCCTCTTATTTTCTCACAGACAGCACTTTTTACTATATGAAATATATATGAAATGAAAGTATGAAAAATTCGGTCTTTCCCTCCACTTTTGTTGCAGTACTGTCAAATAAAGGTAAGGTATGTCCACTATAAAATATATATGAAATGAAAGTATGAAAAATTCGGTCTTTCCCTCCACTTTTGTTGCAGTACTGTCAAATAAAGGTAAGGTATGTCCCCCAACATGCGGGGTGTATACTATGTTGTGCGCGGGGTGTATGCTTCCGAAGCGAGAGAAAGGGGTTCGAGGTACGTTCTTTGTCCGTTTTCTCAACTTACAGATATTTTTCGCCAGAAAGCATGTGCCTACGGAAGAAAGCATTATCTAAGGAGTATATGGATACATATGAATCCACTGGACACCTTCTAGTTTTATCAAACACCTCAACACAATTCCGAGGATCGGAGCAAAATTGACGCTACACTGTGTTTATGATCAAATATCAGAGCAAAGCTTTGCTTTATCATCACTTTTATATTTTATTTATTGTTAAATACATGTTTACAATATAAACGTTTGTAAAAATTGTCTGTAAATAAAAGAGTTTGTATATAAAGATATTGAAGAAAAATCAATGTTGTGTACGGGGTGTATGCAACATGTTGTACGCGGGGTGTATACCCCTCTCTTTTTACTCTATAGTATCATTGTCTGAAATATCAATAAAAAATTTACTTAACAATTGACTTTTATGAAAGTTCTATTAATTTTTTTAATTATTCACCAGATTTGTAATAGCACAACTTCAGGTTCATGAATTCGATTTACTGGAAAAAACTGATACACATTCATCGCACTTTTGGCTTTGCATGCACATGGAAGTAAATGTACATGGTACTTTGTTTAACTGTTTAATGTGATGATGAACAATTCACCCCTTCTTTCGATTTAAAGGCACCTTATTCAGATCCTTCTTTAATAAATGCTTCACACATGCATCATTTTGAACATTAATATTTTCTCATAATTTCTGTTTAACTTTTTTCAATATTTTTTTGAATGACATTGAAAAATAGCTTTTTGTATTGTCATAAACACCGCAAAAAATGTTCTCCTTCATGTAGTATTTATATACTGTGTACTTTGCCCCCAGGAGCCCATATTTGGCAGTAAACTATATGTTTTATATTGAGGCATTGTATTGCACTGAGTACATATTTTCTAGGAATGGGCCCGGGGAGGATGTGTTTGTGTCTTAGGTCATTTTTTTTTTTTTTGGGGGGGGGGGTACTTTACTACGTGTATATATACGATTATAAATTAGATGAGGGGTGAACATTAATTGATATTGATTACACGTCAACGTAAAATTCTAATTGTATCCAAAATGCCCTCAAAAAATTGTCGTCCCTTATTACAAATGTGCAATTTTGTAGCCGGCTTTACGTGTATATTGTGATTTGTAAAATATAAAATCTTTTCAGATAAGGAAAAATGAGTCCACACATTGCGAAAACTGAAAGGGAAATTAATATATCATACAGACACGTAGTATCACCCCCCATTTTGTTCCATACACAACTTTTCACTATAGAAAATGTTTATCGAAAGTCAGGTTGCGCCGACCCTCTCCCCTTTTTGCAGCAGCACAGTCAAATAATGGTAATGTAGTATGTTTAAGTAAAAAAAAAGGAAAATTGGTACTGAAAAAAGATGGGACGTACAATCCCGTCTGAAATAGGAGTTTTGAGTTTCGATAAGCCCCCCTTTTAATAGCTAGTCAACTTATGTCAAGTTTTTTTTAGTTTTTTTTCCAGGTATCCCCCCCCCCCTTCAAAAAAGATTCTACGTTTAAACTGTCATAAATGCTTAAGAATACATGTATTAATAAAATAAATGTTGCAGAAATAAACAAAAAATATATTCATATTACACCATTCATGTAGTGTTTCTATTATTTTTACAGGCGAAATATTTAGATTAAAACGAGCTGAAGAAAGGACAAAGTGTCCTCAATGCAGGTTGGGGGGGGGAGAGTTTTATGATTACGTAGATTTAGACCGTTGCGCCATCCTACAATGATGTAGCATTCAGATAACAATCGCTCCTTGCACACCTAGCGCCTTTTATGTTTAAATATGATCGTCTCTTTTTAATTGCTTCGGCATTAGTAAGTCTTTTATCAACACTACCTGTCACTTATAAACCTGTGTGAATATTATTTCCGTTGATACTTCGCACTAACAGTCCTAAGAAAAATATGGGGTATACACCCCGCGCACAACATGTTGCATACACCCCGGACACAACATTGATTTTTCGTCAATATCTTTATATAAGAACTGTTTTATTTACAGACAATTTGTACAAACGTTTATATTGTAAACATGTATTTAACAATAATATAAAAGTGATGATAAAGCAAAGCTTTTTTGATATTTGATCATAAACACAGTGTAGCGTCAATTTTGCTCCGATCCTCGGAATTGTGTTGAGGTGTTTAATAAAACTAGAAGGTGTCCAGTGGATTCATAGGTATCCATATACTCCTTGGAAAATGCTTTCTTCCGTAGGCACGTGCTTTCTGGCGAAAAAAATCGGTAAGTTGAGAAAACGGACGAAGAACGTACTTCGAACCCCTTTCTCTCGCTTCGGAAGCATACACCCCGCGCACAACATAGTATACACCCCGCATGTTGGGATATACACGGTGATGTCTGAGTTAAACAATTTCGTACTGAAAGAAGTCGATATATATGCTGTTTTTTAAATTTTATTTTATCTTTTTTTTTTTTTTTTGGATACGGAATAGCCATATTAAAGATGCATTGGATAATTCACACAAAATTTATGATCTAAATAATACACACATAATTTTTTTTTAATGTAATTATATTTATTGTAACTGAAACTTTAACCCCATCCCCTAACAGATCTACTTCAACAGTTTACTTATCTTATATATCTTTTTTCTCACAAATTCAACTTATTTGCAAGAAAATCCTATAATTTTATTTTTTAAATTTTGCAAAACTACTTTATAACTATATAGTGTTTAATTTTATTCATACAGTTTGAAACTTTTCATCCTTCATCTCATGCATAACCCGAGATCTCTTTCACAACTGAATGATCGCATGCATCAGCAATGTCATTTTCTACGAATATTTGTCAAATTATACACATATCGAAGTCCCAATTTTGGTGGATAGGATGCACTTGTAGCATACTCATGGTGGACATTGAATTGTCAAGGTTAGTTGAGGTAAAAACGAATTTTAGTCGGCGAATACTATTTTCAATCAGCGTTTTCGCTCTGCCAGCCCTTGCTTCAAAACAAATATCGTCGCTAATGACAATCACTGCATTTTAAGAGAGTGTAAAATTAAAGAAAAATAAATTGCTCATGGAATCACATTCTTATATTTTAATAAAAATATCAATTATTGCCTGAATCGGGTCCATTTACTACCTGTGTACTGGAATTATTCGCATCTAATGCACAACCGGAAATCGATCTCTTTTGATTGTTATACACAACTGCTGGTTGTGCAATTGATCGATTAGCAGGCGTGTTTAACGATTCGGATATTTCCGATTTTGTCGGAAACTTCCGAGAATTTCGGAATCTCGATCCCGAAGCTTGGGAGGTGATTTCTTTTTATTGTTTTCTTTTTCTTGAATGATAGCTACTGCTAGGCAGTACATGTGTAGGTTTATGATAGTACGTAACCAACGGTCACACCGTAAACATATTATTTTTAGGTGTTATACCCACCCCACCCCCTTACTTATTTAGGAGGAAGTTGATTATCAACAAAAGCAACAAAAAACTACCCAACCTTATTTTTCTATAAGGAGGGACTAAAAATAAGCTTAAATTAATCTACTATTCTACTAATTTTCAACTGTTACTCTGCCACAATACTTTCAAGTATATCCCCACCAACATTTAAAGTAAGCTTTAATCATCATGGCGAAGTAAATTATGATATGACAGAACTTGTGTGAAGGCTTAACTTCTTTCAATATTTTATCTAGAGCCTCTTTCAGTATTATTGAACGGTATAGAGTTTCATTTACATTTTTGCTTTTCATTTATTTTTTGTTTGTTTTGATTTAACGTATTTTTTTTTTGGAGGGGGGTAAAATTTCCTCCTCTTTCATTGTCAAATAGGATTTGCCAAACTTATACAAGCTAAAAGTTGAAATGAAGGAAAAATTAATTTTTGTATTAAAGAGTATTGGAACCTGATTGTTGCATGATTTGATTTCTAAAAACAAGTGGAATACAATTCTTTAAGCAAATAATATAAGGAGGAATATTAAAAAGAAATTTTATTTACTTGACAATTGAAGAATCTCTTTTCATTATAAAGGGGGTCATTTTTCAATGAGAGTCAATTTTTATTGGACTAATATATAAAATAATGACCCCTAGGACACTTTTTCTACAAAAAATGACTTTTTTCTACGGGTAGGGGGTCACTTTTTGTCGTTGAAAAATGACCCTCGGTCATTATTCGATGGGGGGCATTATTCGTCTTTACACCGGCATACGGTGACGTCTCCATATGAGTGAAAAATAATTTATAAACATATTGCATAAGACAATTAAGAGGGCTCATTAATATTACACCATGTTTTCATAAAATACTGATAACATAATCATAGGTTTATACAGTAAAAAGTTATGAAGAAAGATAATTGAACGATTTTGTGATGATTTATAAAAATGCCAAATCCATGTTTTTGCACATTCTACTCTTTAAATGCATTCGTTACACTCAAATGAAAGTACGCGATATACAATAAAAAACAACACACTTTTAAGATATACCAACAACACGTATCAGATTTATTGTACAATGTACATATAGCATGCAAAATATAAATCAATTTTTATATACATGTACTTAGATACATGTAGTTATGTTGGATTGACTGAAAAAAGATAGAATTTTAACTTTTATCGTGCCCTGTGTGTCATCCCAAAACTGGCATTTAAACCACTATTCATCTCTTACATAGCCTTGCTACCGAGACTGACTCTTAAAAACCACGTGATATTTACCATGAATCCGAGTAAAAACCATTCATTGTCATACCAAGTAAAAGATAGTTTCTGTCTAATTCGTTCCTCAAACGAAAGAAATTAAATGTGTATATTATATTACCTACTAAAACATAAAATATACTTAAGGACGGGGAGAAGGTATTGATTTGTACATGATCTAGAATTATGGAAGTCCTTGGAAAGCAGACGCACATATGAATGTAAAATATCTCAAAGTATAAGTTGTCTAGACCTAGTTAATGATTCGCTTGCTTCAACACTATGATTAACATTTTTATTTCTGACAAGTATCTGATAAGTCTTCAAATGTTTCATTGAAATAATATTTCAAAATCTCTCTGGGTTTTGTCAGACTTCAAATTCACGAGGAAACAAAATGTATATTTCATTTTGATATTAAAAGTTATATTGTAAAATTTACTTGTACATGTATCACACCTCTTAACCTCATTAGCATAAATCGGAAGAATTCGGAAATAAACTTAATAGAATATGAACAAAATCCGTAAACGTCCGAACAGCTTTCCTCGCGAGAATTCAGCGAGACCAACATGCTACAGGTGAAAATCGAGAGAGAAATTCAACATGAAAAAAAGAGGTAAAACTTTATGTTATCTCGATTTACAAGATTTGTAAATTGCAAAAAGTTGAAAAACAAACGTTTCTTTACCTGAAAAGTGAAAGTAGGTTTGCAGTTTCTTATTCTGTCAAGTGCTATTGCACTTTAAAGTGTCAAAACAGCACCTCTCGATTTTGTAAACATGTTTCCACGTGGAATGGAGTAGTTGCGATGGTCAAGATTAAACCACATACATTGATTTAGTAAACAAAAACACTCGTAAGTAGAATTACTTTTATTTTTTCGATTACCTCTAGCACAAAATGACTAAATATTTTATGGCATGTTTGTCAAATGCTGTTAATAGCATGTCTAAAATTAAAGAGAAAATGCAGGTGTGCTATAGTTCGTTCCTACTTGTAAGGTAGTCTCCTACGCATGCACATGCAGAGTTACGCGTATAAAAGTCATTATTCTTACTTATCAATACCCAATAACTTGTGAGAGTCATATGTGTTTTTTCAAATACCAAGAGATTAAAATTTAATTCTATCCGTACTCTTGTGCATGCACAAGAAGTCCTTCCGAATTTCCTCTACACATATACATGTGTACCCGGATAAAGGATTAAAGGTTTGTTTACATTTGTTTGCAGTTTTAATAGTGTCAGCTTTTTATATCAATCATGCAGTTTTCACTAGAGCCTTCTGATCAAAATATGGTTCTTACTTTTCTAATTTAATATCATAGAATTTATGATCAGATGATGTCAATGCAGTTCTCACATACTTGTGTTTATATCAGGTATGAAACTTCACATATGCAGTTGTCGCCCGCGTGGCGCAGTGATTAGTTCTAGAGTCTGCTCTAGAGGCGAGAAGTAAGGAGTCAATCCTTAAGTCGCTAATTCGAATCCCACTGTGGGACGTGGAGACTGGTCCTTGGATGAGACCGTATAAACCGAGGCCCAATGTCGCTGTAGGTGCTGGCACAAAAAAGATTCCTCCCTGCTCAAATGCCCTCATCCAAAATTTGTAGCCCTCCACCGGCAAGTGGTGGCGTCTCCATATGAGTGAAAAATTTTTGAGAGGGACATTCTAAACATTATACAATTGCAATCAATCAATCACATATGCAGTTTATGAAAATGTTGAATATTTCTATGTGTACCACTATATCCCCTTTTAAAGTATTGCCCATCTAAAAGTAGCTACTGAAAAAGTATAAATGTTAGAAAACTAAAGGTACTGTGAGCAATGAGCTCTGACACTAAATGATACCCACCGCTAATTCTCATATGAATATAATGACTGTGTCCATGTTTTGCTATGGGAAAACCCAAATATGTGGCGTATCAAAAAAGTAAAATAGAAGATGCACAATTGCATTATGCAATATAGATTCTGTGAAAGTCATTAAATATCACTCAGTGGTATGAGAGGAATTAGCGGATAAGAGATGGGTACATCAAAGCATAACAGACGGACAGACAGACCGATTACTTAATATACCCTCCCGCTTTTCAAGCGGGGGGTATAATAAATTACATGCATGCATGCATCAATCTGTGTAATGAAAAGATATTGCGTAAGATAATTACATTGATGTTTTGCATTTTGTTTGTAGAAGTACATGTATTTAATTTACATATTGTTTAAATATTTCAATGTGTTTTTTGTCTATTGCAGGTTCAGCAAAAGGTACAGATGTAGAGTACATTTTGAACAGCCATCTGTAGGTATGACAAAAATAACACAATTGACCCTATAAGGTTAAATAAACAAACATTATTGAAATTTGTATTAAATGCACAAAAATGATAATTTCAATAAAATAAAATAAAAAAAGCAAATATAAACTTTTAAAAAAGAAAATAAAATCTATTCATTTGTAATGTGCAATGATTGAATATTTCTTGCAGGATATACTCTGAAGACAGTGTTGTGCATGTTCAAGGATTGCCTGTTGTGAGTATTGTATATGTAACTGTAAGGATAAAATTATAACATATTAATATGCAACATTATTATTTAATTATCATCATCCTGATCATGCTGATTGTAATAAACAAATAAAAAAGATATTAAGCATGCCCAATTACTCCAATATCTACATGTACAGGTACATCAATGTATAAAAGAATCCTGTGTAAAGTTATATATAGTTAGAGAGAGAGAGAGAGAGCGAGAGAGAGAGAGAGATAAAAGGGTCAATATAATTGAAAATCATGCATCAGTGATTTTTGCTTTTGTTTAATTCTCAAAAGATTTAATGACATTCTGTTTTATTTTCAGCAGATACTTTAATAATAAAAAATGGGTGAAAAAATTCTCACATTATCATGCTGCATAATAGTACATGTAAGTTCAAAGGCAGAAGAAAATCCATTAAAAGAGAATTTATAAATACAGTTGGTTGTCTGTTTCAGCAAACAATTTAATGAACTGAAATTTATGCAGATACATAAATCAGCACATTATGCAAACTGTAAATGATTGCTTTACATATTTTTCTGATTTGCATGTAGTGCATTGATATTTTTCAGTAATTTTCACTCAGTTTTCTTTCCACATTATTGCAAATGCTTGTATTTTATTTGGATTAATTAAATGTAGAGGATTGTATTAACTTATTAATCATATTTGTAGTTCAGCTGTATATATCTGATGAAAGCTTCAACCACGAGAATCTAGGAAAGGATGTCAAGTCCAAAGAGAAGTTATGTTGATTACTGGTGATGATATGTTATTGATGTATATAGAGTATGGCAATAAAATAGAGAGAAGAATAGTAATCCGTAGACAAAAAATTAAATCTCAATTCTTTTCAAGAATAGGCACGTCATTATTAGTCACTCTGAGATAGTTAAGAACAGATTTAGATTTGCTCAGATCATATAGCTTTATAGGGTAGGGTGGGTCAACAGTGGGGGATCAAAGTTTTATTCTGGAATATTTAAGGCTGAAGCCTTTTATTATGAAATCTATTCAAGATTATCAGGGCCACGATACATCATATTTTTTGAACGAATACATCCTAGTATTGAATCCCAGAATCAAGGGTAATGGATGTGCCATAATTAGAAGCAGAATGTTTATCTTAAAAGTCCTATGTAAATATTGGAAAATCATTTTGTTTATTTCTTGGCTTTTAAGTTAGGTAGAGATTAAAATAATATAAATTTTCATAATTTAAATACATATTTATGGAGATTTAAGTTGATATCTATGTAAGGTCAAAACAGCCACAATTTTCAGAAAGAAAGCAATATTTTGGGGTTATAGAAAAGGGGCATAACTCTTATCATGATAGTAATGATGGATTTCAGATAATGTGAAAAATGTGTACTGTTGGAAAACAAGTGAATACAGTACAGTCTAAATAAGTACAGTTAAACAACAGTATCTTAAAATAAAAAAAAACTTTGACTACCTAGGGTATGTTGACGTTCATGACAGAATTACAAATTGGATGAATGATTTGCAAACACTTGGATTTGCATTTATATGATTTACTTTAAAATTTGTTAATAAATTTAATTTGCTCATTTTGTGCATATCTCTTTCTCATGCAGATTACTAATGAACAATAATAGATTGATTTAACAACTGTAAATGGCATACCATCGTCGCAAGCCACGGGTTTTGTGTCCATTCTATTTCCACAAACGTTTGTGGAAATAGAATGGACACAAAACCCGTGGCTTGCATCGATGATGGCATACATGTTTATGAATTTTATATACTCTGTTTAGAGTTGAACTTTGGTATATATCTTTGACAGTTGACACTGGGTGATATTTTGAACACGTTGAGATATGAAAGTCATTTAAAAGTCCCTTGAAAGACATTTTTTTTTTCTATATATCTTACCCGGAATCTCTTGGATATCTGGGTTTTTTTTCAGCAGTCCAATGAGCATTTCAAGATAACAAGTGTGACTTTATTTTATTAATTCAATTAATTTATGATGAATTATAAAAAATATCAATCATATGCTTTTATGTTAATGCATTAACATTTTATATTTTTCAGGCCATATACATGTAACAAATGGTTGCTGAATTCATGAAGATTAGCTGGGATGATACAGTACTTTTCTACTCATATGAACAATATCTAAACATCATTTGAGGATCCCTTTCTCAGAAAAAAAGAATTTGCATATTCAAATACATGTACTCTATAGTTTATTGTTTATTTGTACGTTGTTTAACATTCTTCTTGAGAAATGTTCACTCATATGGGGATGCCAACATTTGTCGGTGTAGAGCTGCAAATTTAGTCCTTTACTTGGCACACAAGGCTAATTGAGCAATGAGGGATCTTTTTGGTGCTAGCACCTACTGCAACACAGGACCTCTGTATTTACAGTCTCATCTATGTCCGACTGTGGGATTTCGAACCAGCAATTGATAGATCAACTCCTTACTCATGACTCTCGAGCAGATGCTCTTGCCACTGTGCCATACAGGTGACTTCATAGGTTATGAAATGATAAGATAAGATTTATAACTTAAAACTAATGTTTTTAATGTAATCACAGTATAGAGAATGTTTGCAAAAAAGGGAGGTAATAGCTACATGTAGCTCTCACTGGTATTGCATGCTTAAACTTTAACTATATGAATTACATATTGTAATTACACATGTATTTTAAACCAGATCAGTAAAAAAAGAAACACTTGAATATTTTTACTATGATTTTATTATAAGGTTGATTATCTTTAAAAAATGGAACTTGAATTTTTTTGAGTAGGAAAAAAAATTATTTAGATGTACATGTGCACTTAATCTTGTTTATTAAAAATAGTCAAAATTTGGAGATCTTGTGAAGGGTATCTAAATATTGATTTATAAATTTTTACTTCATATTTAAACAGCACAATCTTTATTATAACATATGCCTGTATTATACAACTTATTTGTTGTTGACATTCCATTGTCTGTCTACATGTAGTGCTTAGTAAATTTCTTGTAATTAAAAATATAATTGCATATATACTGTTTGTTTACTTTGTCTTTTTTTCAATATGAGTCATTATATATAAATGGTGTGCATATCAGTTTAAATTATTTTAATTATAATTCAGTTAACAGAAAAAAATAATAACTGAATATGATTATGTAGATAGATACCTTCCAGAAACATTTACATGTACTAGCAGCTGCAGATATGTAGCTTATGTGAAATCAGGTATACTTGTAACTCAATTTACCTGTATTTATTAAACAGAAATTTAGTTAACACATTCATATACCTATGCAGTATTTCATACTGAAAATACACTGTGTGTTAATGTTTAACTTATTCAACACAAAAATAAACCAGAAGTGATCTTAATGATATAAAACATATCTCAATATTTTTTCTCCCCCCCCCTCAATTTTATTGCAATTTAAATGTATATAAATTGATAAATGAAACTGACTATACCATTAAAGAAAATCTTGAGTTGTCTTTCCTTGTTTAAAGAAAATATCTGATGCAATGAATGCTCCCTTGGGTTCGTGACCCTGAATATTAATAAGGTTGGGAGGTGTGTGTATTAAAACGTTTTAAGGAAGGAAAATAATTGCACCCTAAGATGGACAACCAGAATTATTTAAGAATTCTCTAACATGATGTCTCAAAGAGCGATAAAATAGTTCATTAATCAAAAGCCCTCGGTTTTCCCTGTTACAAAATGAGTATTAGTTTAACCTGCATTACAGATATCAAAGGACGAATACAATTTATATCATTTCTGAATTAACTCACGTTCATTATTTTTTCATCAATTATGAAACACAACAAAAGACGCATCATGTATTAAACTTAGTTTAAGCCTTAGTATGCATTTTGTTCATAAAAAATTCAAAAAAGGCAAGTATGTGTTTTATGATTCTGAAAGTGAAATGTATACCAAAGAAAAAATCAATTCAGAAATGCAGAAAGATAAAACGTCATTTTTTATCCTTCCTGTAGTCTCCATGTATAATTATGCTTCTAATCGAATTAAGGACAGATGATACAAACAAATTTTTTCTTTGAAAAAGATTAAATATCATGTCAACAGTTTAGAAAAGATGATGGTTCTTAGAATTTTTTCTCCGAAGAACTGAAATATGAAAAAGACTTGGAAAACATTAGTAATATTTCAATGAAAAAACAAATACAGACAAATCACATTCAGAAAAGGTTTACAGGTGAAAATAAACTTCAGAATATGTTATCTTGGCGCTAAAAGTGTAATATAAACTTCAGAAAAATATACCGAGCCAGGTGAATTTTATTAGGAAAAGGTAAATGGTAAAAATCAGCCTATGTGATATTGCCAATTTTTTGGCATTTCGATCTTCCTCTCAAAATTCACCTGGATTGGTATATTTTCTATGGTTTATATTACACTTTTAGCGTCTGGATAACGTATTCTGATATTTATTTTCACCTGTAAAACTTTACTGAATGTGATTTTTCTATATTCCTTTTTTTTATTGAAATATTACTAATTTTCTTCCAAATCTATTTCATTTTCCAGTTCTTCGGAGAAAAAATTCTAAGAACCATCCACTTTTCTAAACTTGTGACATGATATTTAATCCTTTTCAAAGAAAAAATGTGTTTGTATCATCTGTCCTTAAGTCTTTGGTTTCAAACAATCAGCGTTTTAAGTCTTTTACCATCTCCTTTAACAATTTATAGTATGTTTTGATTTATCGATCAAATAATGGACAAAACTTGGATTTTATCATACCTCGTCTTTTTTAATCGCTTTTAGGAAGGTTATCTTAAAAATATAACAGCTCAATATTTCCGAAATTAGGATGAAACACGGAAATTGTTGAGAGGAAATTAAAAGTTCGTGGAATTTTGAATACTTGAGTAAGTGGTCACTTAAGAAATTTTCATTCATCTATATTTATATTTAAAACAAATAAAAATTAAATTTCATGTACTAACTATTTTGTCCGAACGAATTTTCTAATTCGTCAAAACAAATAAAAATATTGTTTGATTTTTTTTTTTACCTGACCCAACAACGGCGCCGTAGGAAATTGAAACTATAAAAAAGATCATAGTAAGTTGTAGTTATTGTAGAAAGTCAGAATAAAACACTTACTTAATTGCAAAGTACAAAAAAGTCTCAAATTTCCCAATATTCACAAATTATAAAGTACATTATAAAAAAAATCCAAACATTCAATACGTACAACATCCGGTATTTCTTTGTAGATAAAATCATCATCATCAACTTAAGATATAGTCGCATTTTCCTTATCACACATTAACAATCTGGGACTGAAATTAATTGATAAACACATAGCAAAAGTCTCACATTCTCTAAAGCACATGTCGTTGAGCACTGTGGAAGGAGAAAGAGGCAATCTTTTTCCAATCTCTTTGTCATGGTTTGGTCTATGACATCTTTCGTTTGCCAAAAGCATTGAAATAAAAGAAATATTATCAAAAAGTTTTTCAATATAGATTCATCAGCCATAATTGATTTGGAAAGATTTGTGAGCGAACAAAGCTGCGATTCGGTATTAAATCAAATGGACAATTTCACAACCTGTGTTTTTTAAATCTATTTATTGTAAATCGAATTTTACTTATAAATTATTCACTTCATCGCTCAAATGATGGCGCTTATGTTTAAACCATTTTCATCAATTACATGTACATAATACACAAAAAGATAACTAATTTTTAAGCGGTTAGCTAGCTAACCGCTTTATGGCATGGGCTCCAACAAACCGGAAACTTCCATAAGGCGCTACCTATCGACATCGCTTTATCGCACGTAACCTTATCCTTCTGCAACCAAAACCGGAAACTTCCACAAGGCGCTACCTATCGACAACGGTAACTTCAGCAAAGCGCTTCCTATGATTTGTATTCTGTTGGCGTAATACGCCCCCCTGGTGAGAGATTGACAATATGCTGTGTATGAAGAGTGGCTATTATAACGATTATATCGAATTCTTATTAGTATTTACCAAAGCATTAACAATACTTAGAACACTTACTTCAAAGAACTGAGAATTAGGTCCTTATAACATGTACATCGTGCGATCGCGATTTATAGCAAATGTATGTTTATTTTTGAAAGTTGAACGATACGGTTTACTATACAGCAGGTTGAAGGTTATTACAGACTGCAAAAACATCAGCAAATCTCTCGATCGAGTTTGATTTTCCTTGCCAAAGTATTAAGAAACACCATTTATTAAGTTAAGTAATACCTGAAAAACGCTTTTATAAAAACACCGAATGCATCTGTAAGTTTTACACTTTTTGTAACGTTTTTATGGAAACAATAGGATTACCTCCACAATGAAACGTTTGTTTTTCTTCTCTGACTAATAAACAGATTATGAAAGCTCTGCTCTCAGGGGTAAATTCTCTACTCCGTCTTTGATAATTTATTACAAACGATCATAAGGGATCACTTACTTTTAGTTTTGAAAAAAATAATGGGGCACTTAAAGTAGTAAAATTAATTTTGAAAAAAAAATGGAGATATATATATAAATTCTAATCAGCATTGTGATCCTCTTCTAAAAATCAACCGATATTATTTTCACAGAAGAATGAGGTATGAAAAATTTTGGCAATTAGCAAAAAATTAAAATATATACTTAATGCTTATTTATAAGTTTTGAAAATTTGATCAATTCCTAGGGAACGTATTAATTATTAGCTGTGAAAATACTTTTAAAATTTGAATTTGTCCAATTTGTCGATTATTGTGTTTAGCTTTTGAGAAGAATTAACAATATTGCATGAAGAGTATATGGCAAATACACATTATATGTACTTATCTAGACATATTGTGCAAGACTTCTTTTAAATGATTCTCATATACCATTTACTTTATTCGAACATTTACTTGTTTGAAAAGTCAATAAAGTACATTCCATAAAGCTTGATAATGTTGTTTACTCGCCAGTCTTCCCGTAGAAGTAGTAGTTTATAATATTACTAAACGGAAGTATTCAGTATCTGTATCAAAATACAGAATGATCAATGATCGATTTAAGAAGAAAAGCTGACTCCTGAAAGTTCAAGAGGTGGGATCCGTTTCCTAGAAGAAGTAAGCATCCCTCGTTGACAGGTTAATTATATAGCCGCGATGAGCCTACACAACTGAAGCTCTCTGATATCAATTCATTTACAAAGTCTCTGCTCAGCCATCCTTTTTTCTCTGACTAGCCAGCTGTATATCTACACTACTCCAAATCCATTAATCTAAAGAATTTAACTTGTCATTTTTTTAGTTGTTTACTATAGTAGGCTTTACAATTACCTAATTTCATATTCAATAGAGCATAAAAGACAATTAAATTTTCAACATCAACATAATTGTTTTCATCCAGAGAACAATTGGATGCCATCAAGAGTCTTTCAAACTGAAGAAATCTCATGTTTAAATTTTGAAACATGCATTTCAATCTAATTAAAATTTATTTAAATGTTCCAAATCCGCTACCGCTTCTGAAACATCTAACATCCCATTCGGGGTCACATCAGAGCGACCTTTCGATTATGAATACATGTACAAGTAAACACAAACACTTTGGCCATGTAGATTCAAGCCTCGGTAAACAATTCTCAAATTAATTCCACGGCTACATATCATCCTTATTGATACTGTCTTACACTGAATTAAAGTAATTTTGGAATAAATTTCATGTATATTCTGCAGTCTGGCATCTGAGCGTGAATAATGCAAACGAAAGAGCACAAACTATACAAGATACCCCACACGTCATACATAATACAGCTTTTGCAATGCATATTTTTTTTACTACAAAACTCCTCGGGTGTTTTGGTTCGGTGGTGAAAACAAGAAACCCATCTGAACTATAAGCCAGGATTTCCGAGGAACCATTTTCTTTGGCTAATCGAAGATTCACTCTTACATGACCCCAAATAGGATGTTGTTAGATGTTTGAGAAGCATTAGCGGATTCGGAACATCTAATTTTTAATTAGATTGCATCCATCTGTGACATCAGTTTGGAATGTTATTGGTTTTACTATTAAGTAAAGTATTACAAAAACAGAATGTCTAGGTTTTTTTTTCTCTGATGACATTGGACAAAGATATGCATACTTAGATATCATCATTTTATGCACTTTTTCGGTACATATTAGATGAAAGCATGCTAACCGCTTTTCAGTACTTTCAGTACTTTGATTAACATAAGATTGATATATTTTGATAGCAGGACTCTGGGTCCGGGGCCACTTCGGCCATATCCGACTCGATCATTTTAATATGTCTGTCTGTTGATTTATATAAATTGTTGCCATCGTTTAGACTCGGAATCCCTTATCATTTGTTTTATTTCTGGAATTGCATATTGGTGGACCATCGGGAATACGGCACACCTATACTTCGTTTTTACCGTACGGCCACACAGCGCCTCTACCTTATACCTCGTACCCTCTACGCCAACATTCCCTTACAACGTTCGTTCTGCAAACATCAGATGCAGTTCCGGACGAAATCTTAGCACCGTCCAAATCTACACGAGCTAACCTAACATAGACACTGCTAACTGTATATAATAATATGAATGATCATATTCAAGGATGCAGAATTGCACAATTTAAGGTCATGTTTACATTAAACGAGTTGTGACGATTTATAAAATGCTGCATCCTGTATAAACCTACGAATTATAAAATATTGAACGTACTAGAAGAGATAATGTTTAATGTCATTGTCTCTTGAAAATCTTCAGAAAGGATAAACACAAAACAAACAAATGGATGCCAAATATTCCACTTTTTGGAAGTTAGAAGACAAAGAACAGGGTATGGTTTAAATAAAAATCTGTTAATGTTTGTTTTCCAATGCTACATGATTTTGCACTTATGAACCTGGGCATTTTGCCCAATTTTCTTAAAATATTGCAAAAACCACCAGTTTTCAGTAGCATTTTGCTCCTTTCAACTTGTAAATTTATCAAACATATGACGCCAATTTTCCAAAGTTATCCTCCTTCACAGCTTATCCTTTAATAATTAAATGATTCATTATTTTCATACACTCAACTTACATGAAAGTCAATGTCATTACTTTTTAAGAGAACATTAAATGTTTAGGGCACACTAAAGCATAAACTGTACCTTCTTCTTTAAACACTGTACTTAATACTTACAAGTTCGAAAGACACATAAACTACATTATATCTATAGTATTTCTTCGAAAATAAAATTGTCCTCATTGACTTTAGAGAAACTTAAATATTTTTTCCTTACTTTTCAGTTGTTCAATATCACATAGTAATATATTGCAGGCTGAACGTAATTGACACACACTTGGTAAAGGCTTCCTATTCTCAAAAAAAAAGTTTAGAGCTCTGCTATTTAAAGTCACTTCGAAGAACAATTGGGTTTTCTTTTTAAGTCTAACTATTTTCGGTCGATTGGGTGTAAAAACAGATCGGAAGCGAAAATACGAGGGTCGTTCAAAATTTACGCGGACTTGTTGCACAGAAAAATATTTGACGACATAATCGGGCAAATTGTCACACATAATATAAAAGAATCTTTACTTATATGGTCTGCAAAATTTCACACTAAAATGTTGTAAATTAGTATCAATTTTTTAATTGATTTTTCAGGACATATTATTAAGTCGCGGAGCAGCAAAATCTTCGACGTCACGGGCATTATTAGAAAAATGTTACTGACTCAGAGCTTTCAATTTCTCAACATTTTTCCAAGAGTACCTGTACAGTTTGAGTTACCTTATCCACTCAACATCCAAACACCATTTCTTGTCAAGTTTAAAACATATTAAAAAAGTAAAGAATATTCTTAATAGTTGTTTGTTTTAAAACCAAAAACTGTATTTAAAGGTAATTATGAGATTTAGTGTGATATTGGTGACTCTCAATCACGTTCTTTACAGTCCGGATAAAGTTTTCGTCGATAATCTTCGTCCCGCCCTCCCGTATAGCCTTTTTACAAAGGTATAACGGTCTAAATTTCCAATTTGCTATTTGTAGGCAAATTTCACGAATAACCAAGTTTATTACATCTTTTATTATGCATATTTTGGATTTATGTTGGCGAAATCTCGAGCATTACACGTAATTTAACAAAAGTGTGGTGCGCCGTCAATTCAGGAGACGTCATTTTTACAGTCGTTTTCACGGGAATCGCATTAGAGAAAAATCACTATATTTCTGTTAGTTCTTTAAATATTACGTCAGAAATCTAAATGCATAATAATAGAACAATATAAAGATACATTTGAGAAAATTGTCGAAAAATATCGCAAATTATAGAAGATTAATGCGTTAAATTTTGGATTCCGCATGTTTTTGCTTTAATTTTTTTGTCGTGCTCCGTACCTCTCCTTCAGCGATATCAACATACCTATAATTTTAGTAGAATTTATTTAATATACAGAAATTTTGCCCAAAATTTATTCGAATCTTTAAGATACATATTTCTGTGAAATTCCATCACAAAATTACGTCTGTAAGAGTAAATAATAGCACATTCCGCGTAATTTCTGAACGGCCCTCGTAGTTTATATTGAGATTCAAAAACATGATTAAAAATTGTTTTGTCGTACCACTAGGCCTCTGCAACCGGTAGATTGCAATGTGTTACTTTTAGTTAAACATAATTGTTTTTTTTTTGTAAATTAAATTAATAAGGATAAATGTAATTATACCATGTTTAATGCATACCAGTTAATGCAGAATGCAATAATACATGCATGTAATTAAAACCAATTTCATTCCTCGCATATTATTAGTTCTTCGTTTCCTATCTTAAATAAGGCATTTTAAAGACAAGGTACGAGGGTTGTCCCAAAATTCCGTTGTTCTGTAGGAACTTTCTGTCATACATTAAAGAAACTTTGTATATAGATTAAACCAACACTATCTTATGAATTCATCGACAAATACGGAGTAACTTTACAAATTATTCCAATTTAAAAGACACATTTCATTGTCTGGTGTATGAAGAACATAGTACGAAAAAGGCGCAATATCGAAAAGTTGCAATTAAAATTTGGTATATTATATATAAAATCCTACGGAAAAGTAATTACTACACCGTTTTTTTTTAATGGAATTAAACATTCTAAATACTATTTTATTTAAGAAATAATAACACGTTTATAAACTTCAATGGAAATTGAAGTGGGTTAGTCACGTGATCAAATCCTGTGAAGAAGGCCTTCTCAGAAGATTTGATCACGTACCGAGCTACTTCAATTCCCACTGAAGTTTATAAACTTATAAATTTTACAAACAAAAATCGAGTATATTTTAATCTTTGACCATAACGCTATGGTCAGAGACTAAAATATAAAACCATAACGCTATAGTTCTGAAACTAATTAAGACTAATCTACTGTTTGATATAAGATAAAATGAATGCTGAATTTATTCTTATTCATATTTGCTATCTGTATTGTATATATAATTGTTAATTAATTCAAAAAATCAAAGGCTTAGGTGAAGATAAGTAATTGAAAACTTTATTTTTATGCATTCCCTCTATTAGGAAAACGAACGCGGTTTTTATTTTTCAAGGCTACATTGCCTTTCAAGTTTTTAAAGTAACATTTTCTGTGTCGGGAAAAAATGGCAGGTGTTGCGGGTAGGGGTGGGGATTTTGTTAATCTTTAGACACTATTTATAACTTTATTATTATGTCAACAACCCTTTAAATAAAGTACACAATGCAAAAGTATATATATTCCTGATATATGTATTCTATTTAATATTTAAGAAATCATAATATAAATTGAAGTATATCTTGCTGCGCAGCACTGTTAAGGCTAGAAAAAGGGGGCGGGGCCTAATTTGTACGGGAAAAGTTTACTGTGACGTCACACAAAAAATATGACTTTTATGCATTCCCCATATTACCCGAAAATGAAATAATTTGCAACTTTAAACTGTATTAGCAAAATAAACAACAATAAAACTTATCAATGCATTAACCAAAGTCGGTAGTTAAATCCCATACAGCTGGTTTTAAACAAATCACTGATCTCGATAAACGTGTCAATCATGACGTCATTTTGGTAAAAATGATGTATTTCATATGCTGTGAGAGGCAGATTTGGGAATTTTTTAACAATGAAAAATGCTTTTTATTATAAAACAGAATATTATTTACAGTTTTTTAATAGGCTAATAATACCAATGTATATCCTTTGTTTAGTGCGATTATTCATTAACTATCGAGAGAATGTATTTAGATAATTCTGTCGTGTTATTATGTTCAGGTTAGGTATATTTTACGTCGAGGTGCCTCATTAAATCGCTCTTTCGCAAGGGCATACACTAAATAAATCGTGACCATTTTTTGAATATAAATAGAGGATATGTTCCTTAACTTGAAAAGTGCTGCTGCTTTCTTTAAATCGAGAGCAGGACTTTTTAAGTACACAAAATATTTGGTAAAAGTCAAACATATTTCGACATTGGCTTATTTACTTGAAATTTTAACTATTAAAACGCGGATTCTATTCAAAGCAGCAGCACTTTCCAGAAAGTACAACGTATGCAGAAACAATTAAAAGCTTGAATTTTGAATTTCAACTAGGGTATGCCCTTGCGATATTGAAATTTGTTATTGACCTACATTCCGTGTACCTATTATGCATTCACCACGTGACTGTCCATCGATGGGACCAAACTCCATACAGTACAAAGTAGGTTATACTATGCTATTTCCCTACGTATTTAAGTTCTGTGATAATAGAACAACTGAATAAAAATAAATTCAGTTTTAAAAACGATTCCCGTTTTTGTACTTCTGTTTTCCGTTGATTTCTCATAGTAGGCCTTAACAGTGCTGCGTGATCAAAAACCCAATGATTATTCAACTTTCCTTCTAATATATATAACACTCTTTCTTGCATTGTAATTTAATCAAATGACTCATTTGTTATAAATATATTAAACGATTTATTGATAGATAAAACATAATAAAGGGGAGTAATCAAATGTTAAACCCGCATTTGATTGGTTAATCTGGATTTTGAATTTCGAAACTCGAATTTCGAATCTCGAATTTTGAATCTCGTATTTCGAAACTTGAATCTCGAATGAACCCTCTGGGCTTTCGTACATTTGAGACAGAAAATTGAATATTTCCGAATTTAAATTATTGCACTAACCGTCCGTCGTAGATTTTGAAAAATGACGAAAGGTGTAAATCGGCGTGCATGGCGGTTACGCTTCGAATTCATTAGGCTAAGGAATCTATTTCGAAGGGAATATTTTGTGAAAGGCTACTTGTGATCAGTAATAGTGAACCGATTGATGTAGAGAAAAGAGACGAAAAGCGCGAAGAAATTTAGCGTTTTCAACTTTTTATTAATTGCTCATGCCTGTACATGCATATACAGGGTGTTTCACAATATATTTCACACATCTAATGGGCATAATTGGAATATCAAGCAGGGAACAAAAAAATACCAAAACACTATAGGTAAGCAAATTGATCTAATTAAAAAATTATAATATTGCAAAGTATCGAGAAAATTATTATATACCATTAAGTAACTGATGATATGATCAGTAATGTCATAATTTCAGCTGTTCTCAAATTGGTGTACAACTTGCAGCAAAAATGTGTTGTAAACTTTTATTATAAGTCTTAGAATGATATCCTAAATATTGTACAGAATGTGATGATGAAAATTATCCAGACCAGAAATTGCTGTTTAGTTTTCATATATAAAAAATAATTAGAGAGTTTGAACTAAATTATAATGTAAAAATAAAAGATAATTAAATTGATGCCTCTTGTGACCCCCCATCCCCCCACCCCCCTCAAAAAAAAAAGAAAAAAAAATCAAGAAGAGATGAGAACAATATCAAAGTTAAGTCAAAGTGAAAGACTAAAAGTTATATCTGAGTTTAGGGAAATGGATTGTAACAATGCCAGTGTACAAATACAAAGTGTATCAAGTGTATTAAGAAATCTTAAATTTGTCTCTGCATTGTCAAGATTTCAGCATATAAAGCCAATTGACGTGAAGAACCGGATAAAATCTGAAAAATTGACTGAAAGGAAACACGAAAGAAGTGGACACCAATTGACACATACTGGTAGTTTTGAAACGGCACATTTATTTAAATGCAACTTTAAATAAAAATAGGTTTGCACTTTGGGGGTTCTAAAAAGTCAGATATAAAACAAGTAAAGTCTCAAGTATCCTGTGATAATTCCAAAACAGTGTTCGGAATTTCTAAACATAAGTCTCTTAGATTATTTAGGACAATGTTGAGAAAACACTTAGAGAGAATAACTATTTAGGATTTGTTGCCATAGTAACTGAAGTGAAAATGTTAGATACTTCTGACTCAAAAAATAATTTTGAATATATGCTGATTAAAA
The DNA here is from genome assembly GCF_032062105.1 of Saccostrea cuccullata. NCBI lineage: Eukaryota > Metazoa > Mollusca > Bivalvia > Ostreida > Ostreidae > Saccostrea > Saccostrea cuccullata. The sequence goes on from NW_026927869.1 coordinate 24,612, forward strand.
TAATACATAAAATGTATTTGTAGCTTTTGTTATCATTTATCTATCTGTCTTTAGTTGTGTGATATATATTGTGAAACACCCTGTACTTTGTTTACATATTTTAATGTTTGATCATATCATAGTAATGAAGATATTACAAATTTATAACTACCACCGTTTCGTTTAATTTAAGAATTTGATTCTGCTAATTGAATTATTTTCTCCAAACATTTAAACCGTTGACATTTGTATTTTTTGACGTTGCAGATTTCTCCAGGTTTTAGACAACGATTTCACTTTAAATATTATTACTAGTACTCGAAAAGTTTTCAAGTAAACATGATAAAACTTTATAAATTATCTGCCAAGAACCCGCTTTATCTACCCTGAAAATTTTATAAAGATACACTTACTTCTTCAAAAGAGCTCAATCTTAGAAATTTTGGGAACCCTCGTTCTGGACAATGGCATTTGCAGATTTGAAATTCAAAAGCTAAAAGTCTATCTAATCACTTTCAGAAATAAGAGCGGTCTCATCCGATAAGAAAAACAATCAAACACGCTATGTTATCTGAAGAAACATCTTTTTAAAAGCAAATTGCATATTTCAGATGAGTTGTTCGTGATACGAAGTAATATTGCAGGAAAATGACAATTCATGACGAAATAATATATAAATTACCCAGAAAATGACATAGTCAACGAGAGTTTATTAAATAAAAATGCATTGTCAAAAGTGCCAAAAAGTCATCTTATGGGAACATTATTCTTTATATCTTTACATTATGTTTTAAAATGGAATAGCCAAAAAAGATTGATTGATTGTATATTGTTTAACGTCCCTCTCGAGAATTTTTTACTCATATGGAGACGTCACCGTATGCCGGTGAAGGGCTTCAAATTTTGACCTTTACTCGGCACTTAGGTCCATTGAGCAGTGAGGGATCTTTATCGTGCCAACGCCTGCCGCTGACATGGGGCCTCGGTTTTTAAGGTCTTATCCGAAGGACCCGCAACTTTAACTTCAATATGCCGAGCGCATGGCGAAGGAACAGTTGCTACCCATTTTTTATCGACTTAGGTCTGTCGCGGCCGAGATACGAACTCACGACCTCCCGATCACGGAACGAGCGCTCTACCGACTGAGCTACCTTGAACGGTAACCAAAAAAAAAAACCCTCGGATAAGTCTGTTGTTTATTTTTATTCTTGGTTTTTCAATTAAATCATTGATTCAGTCGTCATTAAACGTACTAAAATCTAAAAGATACATTTTTCCTTATGTATGTAGAAAAACCTATCGGAAGTATGGATTTGAAAAAAAGTTTGTTAACTTTATTGATCATTACTAAATTAAAACACCAGATTTTACAGCCGCCAAAGACTCTCATTATGCCAAAATATCTTGTTAAATTAAAGATAAATTGCTTGTTTGAAATATCTAATCCAGCCAAAATGTGCTTAGGTTGAAGTAATGTCACTTAAGCAATACTCAAACGTGATATACTCGTATATTAATGAAGGTGTCTATTACAATTTAGATTTTTTTCTTTCTCCAGGTTTAAAGTGCAGCTTAATAACAAAAACCCTAAAAAAGACTTTCATTACAGTTCATACATTTTATACTGAATTCATTTAAAATTTAGAATAATAAGTCATGAAATACATTTTAGGAAATATTACATAGAATTTAAGTTAGTCAATTCCACACACAAAATAATGTTTTCCATGAAGAGAATGTAAAAAAACGCCGACTTTATTAATAATACTTACAACATCTGTTATTTCTTGGTAAATAGAATCATCATCATCAACTAAAGGTAAGCTCAAACTTTTCTTCTGACTATTCAATTCACATCTTAAATACTTGGGACTGAAATTGATTGAAAGGCACATGGCAAAGGCCTCACATTCTCTAAAACACAGTTGGAGTCCGATGTCGTTATGTACTGTGAAAGGAGAAACTGGTAGCTTTTTCCCTATTTCCTTTTCATCGTTTGCTTTTGTACATCTGTCATGTGCCAAAACACATTGAGTTATAATGATTATCATCAATTGTTTTCTTAAGTCAGATTCAAAGAACATGATTAAGATTGACACAACCCTGAGTGGTTCAGAACCTGCAACCTTATAATGTATTGTATTGATATTAATACCATACTCAGAATTTAATATTCATATTTTAAAGAGTCATTGACGGAAATTTGAGTAAAACATAAAACATTAATGTCACATCCTAAACCATTACCGCCATCGTAAATGACTTCCTGGAATTTCATGATACTAGTAATAATAAAACAAAGAGATGAATAATTAAGAAGAAATTGGCAATTGTTAAAGTTTTCGAGAATCACGATTGTGCTAAGATCATTCACACGAATCATTTGGAAAAATTTAAAGCTTACGTAAACTAATTATATTATTGTACGAATTAGTTATGTTTGTTATTACACCTTTCGCTATTATAGTTTGCATTGTTATGGACAAAATGCAATTTTGAAAAATGTTATTGTCTAAAATGTCGCATTTTGTGTAATGATTTTTTTATTGAGGGCTGTACATTAAATATAATTCTCTTATGACAATGGCCTAAACATCTTAAATGAGCCAAAAAACAACAGAAAAAGAAATTAAATCATGTCGGATACGTTGACACATAACACTGCTAATGAAATTAGATTTTGTTGTTATGTCTTTTAAAAACCAAACAAACAAACAAAACAAAATTAATCAAAAAAAAAAAAAAAAAAAAAAAACAACAAACTAGTGGAAAACCCAACTGATCATGATAAAATTGAGACTACATGAACAATATCACGGCCAGGAACACGTTAAGTTCCAAGACAGTACCGTTGTCAGAAACCTTTAAAGTTAAGCACTGAAAATGGCTTGCTGTCATGAAAATACATGTAAGGTTATGATAATATCCGTCCGTTGTCATTACAAATATACAAAAATTTATCATAATGCCTAAAATATGACGTTTTAGACCAATTTAGAATTGAATTTAAATTTGGGGAACAGATACAACATTCAGTATTCCATACAAATATCAACAAATTCGATATCCACAATACATTTTGAGAAGTTTTGGTTGGCAATCACATGCCCATGCGTGAAGTCATGATCGTCAGCTTGAAAATTAAATATTTCTTTTGTAAAATTTATTAAAATGGTCCTTTTATTTTAAAATATGAAGAAAAACTTAATTTTACATGTGTTAGGCAACTGACAGCCTGTTCCTGATAACAGAGTTTAAGAAATCGCAATTTATAAGCAAAACGTCCGTTGTCAGTACATGTTAAGTTTTTCTAGTCTGGTGTATTTTTCTTAACATATAAGTTTATCAATAAAACAGTCTGACTAAAGCCAGTCCCTGCTATTTCACTTTGTTAGAAGTGAAATAGTATGGGCTGGTTTTAGTCAGACTGATCAATAAAATACATGTTTAACAAAAATGATCAAATGTATATATACTCTTAAGAAAGCATATTGCAGAAAATTTTGATTTTTTTTTTTTTTTTGAGGGGGGGGGGGTCGTCTTAGGAGTAGTGTATATACGCCAATGCGGAAACGTGTAGCGATTCCTGAAATATCAGTATAAAAAAAATTAAAATGTTGGATATACATGTACTTTAAAATACAGAATTTTTCAATACGTATTAAATAATCGACAAACAAGTTGCTAAAACAAGAATTTCAAAAGTCTTGTTTTCTTCGTTCTTCGGCCGAAGCAATGATCTTGTCAGCAAATACAATTTATCATGGAGTCAAATGCTGACTGGTGTTTTTCATATTAATTGTTAGGCCACTTTATACACACTGATTTGTCGACGAATCTTTTCTATATATATATATATATATATATATATATATATATATATATATATATATATATATATATATATATATATATATATATATATATATATATATATATATATATATATAGAGGATATCGGTATATTTCCCGTATATATCAAGACAAGGAGCACACGGTGGGTATAAACGGTAGGCAGAGGATGCTCACTCCTAAATGAATTTTTTGCATAGGCAAAGAAATTCAAAAATTAACAGAAATGTCGACCAATGACTGGGATATTTTACACATATATATATATATATATATATATATATATATATATATATATATATATATATATATATATATATATATATACGAGATATAGCCCTTATAAAGTTTGCATAAAATCTTTATAATATGTCCTCATCTTCAAAGAACTGCCAACGAAAGAATTGTTCTCCCTCCTCAAACGGACATCTGATTGAATGTTGTAAGTACCATGGGATCGTGAAAATGAACTCTCTTTTTTGCATAGGCAAAGTTACAAATTCTAATTAAAAATTCATTGAAGTTGAAAAATTCAATTTTATATATATATATATATATATATATATATATTATATATATATATATATATATATATATATATATAAGATATAGCCCTTAAAGTTTTCATAAAAATATGTCCTCATCTTCAAAGAACTGCGAACGAAAGAATTGTTCTTGCCAAGTCAATTTTCAAAAGTTGAAATATTCAATTTTATATATAACATATAATTCGAAGGATTTTTGATAAATAATTATAGAATTTTCATAAAACATTACTTATGGGGAAAACAAAGAGAGATAACTATAAGATTTTGGTAAAACTTGTGTTTTTTACAATAGGAATCAACGGAAAACGGAAAATACTTTTAAAACATCCCTCCCCCTTCCCTCCATGAATCAAAAATTCCTTATTACAGGTAATATGGACTGTTATTTCAAAAATTCAAACCAAAGCCTTTTGTGTTTTCCGGGGGGGGTGGGGGGGGGGTGGGGGGGGGTATATGTTTTTACTTTATAGACAAAAAACGTCAAAAACAATATTATCATAAATATATTTATAGACAAAAAACGACAAAAACAAATATTATCACAGATATTTCAATTCATGCCTATATGAGAAATCTATTAAATCTTACACCGTCGGATAGCTACCATGGTTTTGGATTTTTTTAATCCAATAAAAATCTTTTGTTTTTGTTGCGCCATTTCTGTTATCCTGTTACTGCGATGGGAAAAAAAACCCAACCAACCTTTAATGGGTTCATTTTTGTATTATTTTGTATTCTAGTCGAAATTGTATTTTTCTTATACTAATAACTTGTCATCTGGGATTGATGTTTGGACGTCCCCAAGGATAAACTCATTTATGTTATATTGTATGCATATTTACATTTAATCTGACATTTTCAGTGCATGTAAATTTCTAGGCAATCTCAGGAGGATTACACTTGTACCTTTCGTGCACCTATGAACATGTTTTATTCTGTTTTGTTTAATATCAGGTGATCCCCCTTAATGATTTATTATACATTTTACGTCATTCAAGTAAATAACATAATCGACAAAACTACATATCTGTGTTTGGTTAATTTTTACTGCACTATCAGGCTGCTATTTCTCATAGGAGGCATAAATGCTTATTTTTTCCACCAATTTCGAAGCGATTTACAACTGAAACATTATTTTATTAATATATTTATGTTTATAATTTCTTTGCCTAAAACATAAGAAAAGATACTAGGAACATTTAATCATATCCAAGACTATTTCAAAATATGGTGATCTTTCAATGGAAAATATCGCCTACCCCCCTTTTTCAAGAGCTGGAAATAGGGATAATTTACTATTTAGCGCTGGTATTAAAACAATACATCAATTACCATTGAACTGTTCTTTGAATTAAACAACGCTTTTATGGCCGAATTGCCATTGATATTGAATTAAATGGGTGCAAAGTGTAGGCGGAATCGTATTCCTTCACTCTGAAATAAGTTTTTTAAGGAAAAAGGCTGAAGCCCTGATGTATGACAAATAAAGCTGAATTTTAAATGAAAAATATAGAAAATAACATACGTTTAGTTCCTTATGACTAATTAGTTCACCCATTTATTGAAGGCATGCTTGAAATTTATCAAAGCATAAAATAACTAAAATCGATCTCCTCATTATGTATACGTACAGTACAGTAGCGACAACGGACCGATGACAACGGACTGAATTTTCGTATCGTGTCATGACAACGGACATAAATAATCATAAATCAACATTTTCAGCTTTAATTTGTTCTATTTTTTCTCTTAAGGCTTATAACATGTCTTGATACTGACTGTACCATTGGGTATATATATAATATTCTATTTACAAAAAATATAACATCCCAGAAGGAAAATGAATGAAATCCACGTTTGATTTCACCAGGGTTTAATATCGCCAACGCACACTCCTCTTTTATTACCTCATTTCTATGGCTGAAATTCATACAACACCAAAAGGGGTGTCAGTCCTGTTCCACATTTTAATTTCAGACATTGGTTGAAATGATCAACTTAAAAAATGAAAATCACAAACCATGGGAGATTCTTTTGATCACATATTTTTGTTCACTTTAAATGTGTATTTTGTCGTTATTTCTAATTCAAAGTTCCTTTTCGGTTACCTCGAACCAAACAACGTAATAAATAAAATTACGCTGTATGAAATAGTTCGTACAAATATAAAAAAAAGAAAATATTTCAGCGCTTATCTTTTTTTTTAATTCATGAATGAAATATTGTTAAAATACATCAAATAAAATGAAATTTGACAAAGTAATTAAGTCATTCTCTCCATCATACACATGTAATTGTTTATTTACATTACGTCACGCAGCGTAGAAATACATAGTGTTGATAGGAAAACGATATCACATGAGCTATATCAACAGGATAAAGGGGAAAATATGTGATAAATATATAATATTCTATTTACAAAAATATAACATCCCAGAAGGAAAATGAATGAAATCCACGTTTGATTTCACCAGGGTTTAATATCGCCAACGCACACTCCTCTTTTATTACCTCATTTCTATGGCTGAAATTCATACAACACCAAAAAGGGTGTCAGTCCTGTTTAATTTCAGACATTGGTTGAAATGATCAACTTAAAAAATGAAAAAACTGCTCCTTGCCTGTCTTTTTAAGTAATGACACCGGACGGATTTTGTCTCAACTTCACCTGTAAATACATGACAACGAGCCATTTTTAGTGCTTAACTTTAAAGGTTTCTGACAACGGTACTGTCTTGGAACTTCACGTGTTCCTGGCCGTGAATATGCAGAGATTCTGAGAAAATAGCTTGTCACAAAAGTGCCTTTGTTTGTAAAGCTCATTATTAAATTGGACTGTTTACTTTCCAAGGTAGGAATCATCCAAAATCATATATCAGTGTTTATAATTTTATATACCAGTCGACCAGGATGAGTTTGTTTTAGTCATTCTGTAGCGGATTCCAAACTTTATATACATTACTGAACCAGGTTTATGCTCTACAAAGCCCTTATATTTTATCGTTACTTAAATATTGTACGTTGCAAATGAGAAATGTCAAGTTTGAACTGATTTGTATGTGAGAAAAAAAACTGAAACTCATTCAGGGATTCTTATGATATTATTGCATACATTTCCTTTTTTATGGCACCTGATCCCACCTCTGATATTTTGGAGTTTTACAAAACGGTAAAAGCGGCAAAATCAGCGATATCGGGAAATGGACCGACGCATTTCTTGTCTTTACTAGTATTTACGTTAAAGCTCACACCGAGCAATGACTTGGTTT